>NC_079366.1:8048205-8351705 GCF_021018895.1 Seriola aureovittata | reverse complement strand
GGCCAGTGAGGTGATAAACAAGGGAAGCAAGACAACAACAACTCACTTAGCTCCGTGTGTTTTTCTTTTTCTTTTTTTTAAACGATAGACAACCTATCCTGGTTCTGCTGCTGCTGTTACATAATCTCAAACTTTTGGCAGCATTTGCCCAAAACACCTCGTCTGCATGGGCTGTTTATAGGTTTATTTATTAGTATAAACCTTGACCTCACAGTTAATGTGTTGACAACTTACACTGTCCTGCTCCAATTAGGAAACAAGCCAGAGACGAGGTTAGAAAAATCCCAAAACGGACTCTGTTTTTTAGCCAAAAAAAAAAAAGAAGGCCTCTTCCAACTCACACCGTCTGAGGATTGGGCACAAACACATTTTCTGTCAACTTGCTGTGGTTTCACTCACCACTGCCTTGATGGATGAAACGTAGGACCTGCACCAAGTCTGGGTTCTCTCTGACTTAGCCCTCACCAGCTCTGTCTGTCAGATGATGAATATAATCTCACAGTTTGACCTCAATTTTTGACCCTTTAAGTCTATTCTACTGATCTGAACTTTCTTGTTTTCTCTTTGTCGCAGGACTGGAACCGCACATGGTACACAGCCAACCCAGACCTGACCCAGTGTTTCCAGAACACAGTGCTGGTGTGGGTTCCCTGTATCTATCTGTGGTTGCTGGCCCCTTTCTACTGCCTTCATCTCTACTGCCATGACCGCGGGCGAATTCAGATGTCGTGCCTCTGCACTGCCAAGATGGTAAGACTTCACACAGACTTTGGCCGGTTTTCAGTGTATTGTGTATGTAAGGTTTTTCACATGACTGAAAGCAGCAAAAACAACTGCTATTTTTCCTCAACAACGTCCCCAATTTCAACAGAAATATATCAGCAAATGCGACAGTACATCCAGAAAGTTTCTCAAATCAGTCTCTCATTACTCTCCCGCCCTGTTCAGGTGTTGGGTTTCCTGCTGGCCTCTTTTGGCTTTGTGGAGTTCTTCTATATTCTGCTGGAGAGGAGCCAGGAGATCCAGCAGCACATGGTCTTCCTACTCAGCCCCATCATACGCAGCATGACTGTGGTAAATATAACAATAGTGTTTACCCACACATCTATAACTGACCAAATTGGACTTAAAAAGTATAATTTCATGTTTTATTATTTTTCTAGATACAGCTGATATGTAATTATATGTGATATTTAAGCAATTATGATACAGGGCTTTAACCTTGATCATAAGTCTCTTGTTACAATCAAGCAAGCTTTATTCCTGATCAAGTTTTGAAAGGGTTATTAAACAAGATTGTGCTATGGTGATGCACAGTGAATGCAAAGGAGTTGCGTAATTGTGCAAAAGTTCACTAAACTCTCAATGGGTTCATTGTTTGCGTATGAAAAAAGCCTAAACTATTGAGCCATTGCACATTTTTACATCCCTGCTGCATTGCTCTGGCTAACTGAGAAGTTTGGGGAATATTTCAGCATGTGTCCTGTTGGCTCACATGTAAACGTGCAAACACATGAAAGAATATATAGCGTACGTGCAGTATGTTGGCCAGACACTGAGGCGCAAAGATGCATAGCCAGAGAGAGATTTATAGTGTTGCAGGCAATGCAAATATTACAGTACCCTGAAAACACAGCCTGTGTTTGGCCATCACTCACCAGGGTGCAGAATACATATGTCATGACATCACTTACTATTTGATGTGGACCTTAGTGTACGTATGTGCAAAGTTCCAGTGCAATGAAAATCTGATTTCTAGGTGCCATGTCATAAAGAAACAATTTTTCATACAAACTATAATATTTCAGATGCAGCATGACCTATTCTTTTCTAAAGTATATATTTACCCCACATCGCAGATTACAGGCCAATCAGTCATAAAGTGAGAGCGGCGCGATGGTTAGTGCTTGTCCACTCATGCAAGTGGTGAAAGTGCATTGACTAATCATGTGCTTTAATTGTATGAATCTCCTCCAACCTTTTGATTCATCTTTAAAAAACACAAAACCACTGAATATAAAGATGATGGCATGCAATTGTACCCTATGTTTAGTCTAATTACACAGAGGGATTCAGCCTTTTTGTATACGTACTACAGGTATGCTGTTGGACGAGAAGTTCTGACGCCAGTTTCTTCTTTGCGCGCCATTGTTCTGACCAAAACTGTATTTAAGGTGCAGCATGTTTAATTGCAATGTCTCTACAGACAGGAAGAAAAGACAAAGGACACAACATTCACCCAGAGGTTTAGAATTAATGAAACATATCCGAAATGCACAGTGTGCACAGTAGAAACAGCTCAAACAGCTAAAATGGTTTGATCCAAATCAGTGCAACATCCGTGCCAAATTTATGCTGTCTGGGTGAGCTCTTTAATTTCTACAAATGTTGTTTGTCTTTTCTCCCTCAAAGCATCTTGAATCAAACCATAATGGCCCTCCCTACCTGGATCAGGGTGGTATGTAAGGTGGGCTACAGAACATTATTTATAGAAGATAAGGGCTGGTGTGCAATCACAGAAATGTTTTCAGTGGCTGGTGTTGACAGAAATGATCCTGAATGTTTCGTTCCCACTCATTTTCAGGAGATTTTAAATTAGGCTTAACTGATGTGTAGGTATAAACAGAGGAGGGGTGCAGCTCACAACATGGGTGGCATGACACATTTAAAATGCTGGTTATCCTGGGCAGGAGTGGTATAAGAATTACAATGCAGTAAAAGGGCGCAGAGCCGAGATAGAGAGGGTTTCTGAAGTCCAGTGAGCCTTTAAAGCTGACCCACAGAGCCGTAGAGCTTTACTCACAAAGCTTCCTCTCTCTGCAGCTTCATACAGGTCCTGCACAGTCTCACTCTCTCCAAGTCAGACAGCCTTGACCACCTGTGGTCTTTTCAGACTCCTGAGTAAATACCAGCACGTGTTTGGGTAAAAATACACTGAGACGTCTCTTGTATTGAGGGATACATTTCAAAAAACGTTGTTTATTTCGAGGATATCATTTATCACAGCAGGGGGCCAGACAACAACCATCTCCTTTATCATATTACGAGCATGTCACCAATCTTTAAATCTACTTGCCAGACCTATCTTTATTAAAGGATATAATTTTCTAGATGTTGATTGTAGCCACCCACCACCAGCAGTTCTCTGGGCGCAGGCCTGGAACACTGTGCTCTTGTTGCTCTCACCAACTTGTTCTGTTGCCCTCAACTCATGTAAATGTATGGGAACAATTTTGACCACGTCAGTCAGCCCACATTCGAATCATAGTCACTATTGAAAAGTACAAGCATGACACTGACTATAATCAGTAATACCATGACGTAAAGCTCCTATTCCTTCCCCAGCACCGCTCGCTTCCCGTGTAATTATAAGTTAGGGTTTTGATTTGGGGCTTAGTGATGGACTTAGTTCCACCCACTGACTTGTACAAACAGATGGGCCGATGGTTTGCAGTAATATGGCGAGTCAGAGCGGAAGGCCGGGAATAGGCGGGCCCTTGCCCCAGATGCTGACCCAAGGTCAGCTATATGTTTTCCTCACTTATATAAAGGTTTGGATTTGGACTGATGCAGCCTCAACCTCATCAGCTCAGGACGTAAAGTACCAGCAGTCGGGAACAGAGAGTTCTTGCCATGAGCTTGGTACTGCTGACTGACAGACTGTAGGTCTGATAGATGTAGCCTAATAGTTATGTAATCATAACCAGTGTAAGAAACACACACTACTTGTGTGTAGTAGGGTGTAGTCCTCCTAGAGTTGATCAAAACTAGAGAAAAAGATCCAGAAGCATTATGGGAATATATATATTCAGCTAAAATCTAGTTTTTGACGAAAAGAATATTAAAATATCATCTTTAAGTTAAAGTGCTGTTATTTACTTTGAATATTAAAGCTACACTTATCAATATTTCATATTAACGAAATATTTTCTGTCACCTTCATCATTGCATATCAACTTTATAAGGTGGCTATAGATCGAAGGGTGGCCCACAAGTTGCAAAAAATCAGTTAATTAATGTTTAAGTAAAAGTAAGCTGCTTGCATTCAAAAACTAACAAAGAAAAGTACAAAAGTAAACAGAGTTACCAGTAACTAGAGGACATTTCCACTCGTAAAGCACAAAAAAAACCACATAAAATTCCTGGACGATTGTGTGCTTCGAGTTCACATGTTCTCCCGGTGTTCACATCCCCCCTATAGGTGTGCCTTTGGCTCCAACTTCCCAAACACATTCAAGTCAGGTTGACTGGAGACTCTAAATTCCCCATAGGTATGATTGTAAGTGACTGTCTATCTGTATTCATCCTTTGATGGACTGGCAAGAACCAAGTATGAGGGAGAAATAAATGACCTAAAAAATAAAATAATCACTACATCAAATAAACAAGAACCTTGGATGTTGTTTATATCAACACACACTTCTCTTCCTACAGTGTATCGTGTTGTTGATGCGAAAAACGTATATAATTACCAGACCACTATAGTTTATAACAGGACAGTGCCGTGGCTCATCCCAAAGTTACCAATGTGGTTCTCATTATGAAACCTAAACCCGCTTTCTCCGCACTTGGCGATGAGCTGGCATGACAAAGTGACGTCTCACTTGGCCAACCACTCAGAGACGAAACAATTATAGTGGTGCTAAGGCAGATGCATGACTTCTCTGAGGACGGACAGACAGCCGTGTCCAAACACTGAATCAGTCTTATTTTTGAGAAAACATCACAATTTAGAGTTTTGCTTTTTTTTTTAAGTAAAGTATATAGTAATGTTGAGAAGTGTGTGTAGGGCGTGCGGCATACCATACATGTCGAAGTCTGCCAGATCACATGTGCGCCTGAAACCAGGGGAATCCCAGAAACCCAAGTTCTTTCTTAAAACCACCATCAGCTGCATTAGATCAGCCGAAATCTTATTATATCCTTTGCGCTCTGTTGGAAACATTGGCAGTGACGCTGGCAGCTAATACAAGGGAGCTAGTGCTTTATTTTTCCCTCGATTGAATTAAAGGGGAGTAGCACTAAATGGTAGCTTGCGAGGAAGATTTTCCCAGTGCAACTACAACTTTTCTAAAAACTCACCAAAGAAGAAAAAAGATTTAGCCTGAAGTCAGTTCAGAAGTGATAATAAAAGTCAATTTGTACTTGGAAATCACTTTTTTCTTTGGGTTTTTTTGTCCTTGGTTTTGTCAGTGGAGTCGCTCCAAGCTCTTTTGGCTCTCTGCTCTCTGGCTCTAAAACAGATTTATTCCCTCTCCTGTGCAGAGAGTCACACATGTGAATTCTGTCTTTCTGTCTAGATCCTGGCCTTATGCATCATCCAGTTGGAAAGAATAAGAGGCTGTCGTTCCTCTGTATTCCTCTTCCTGTTCTGGATCTTGGCCGTCGTCTGTTCCCTGGTGCCTCTCAGAGCTAAAATCCAGCTGGCTATGGATGAGGTATGTAGTTAGCCTATTAATTAATATGTAATATAAACATGCCATACCATTTAACATGAATATTATCACCATGTAATTACACACGGTGCTGTATATGGCATCATAAAAAAACTTTCTCACAGTATTCTCTATATTGTATATCAGGAGTAAGTTGCAACCAAAGTGAATGTGTTTTGTCAGGTTCGAACTCATTGAACCTGCAGTGTCAAAACACTGTGCAGGGATATCTAATCAGGTCTACTCTTGCCCATAGTCTAGACACAAGACTCCAGCAACACAGCTTGAGATATATCCTGTGTCAGCAAAGAGTTTCTATTTCATCCCTCAATTTTAACCAAGGTAACCTAAAGTTAACCAAGTTTTGGAGGATGACACTGCCAATTCTGGTCAAGCCTGTGTGTGTTTAAGTTTGCCTTTTCTTCCTGAGTCTCCTGTCAGACACTGCAATCATTGTTGTATGGGGTAAGTTTCTATTTAAGCACACACAGCCATGGGGTAGTCACATTTGCATTTCTATAAAAACACACAAACACACACACATCCATATTTCTGTTTTATCGTCTTCAGTGTGACATTCCCACACTGCTTGGGGGAAAGTAATGATGGCCCTGGGATAAATGCTGGTGAGACATGGCAGCCCAGGGTCAGACCAGAGGAACGTCAGCGCTGTGTTTATGGGCCTACACTGCCGTAAACACAGCCAGATGGAAGTCTATGCATCCACACAGAATGCGAGGCCATTTAAGATCTAGACACAGATGTTTTCATTTCATTCAACCGCACGTGCACGAAGGATACACACGTGACCACCGTGTATTTCTCCTCCATATCGTGTCAATCAATCAGTGAACCAAATCAATATTCCCTGATTTTTTTCATCTGTTCAACTGTAGATCAAGGGCGCTAATAACACCAGTAAACATCAGGTGGATAATTTCTTAAAGACAGAATTGAAATGATATGCTGCAGTGTCAGATTTGCAGATGACAAAGCCACAGTTGAACTGTACTGGAGAGCTTACAGAGGTACTGGAAGGTGGATTTTGTTACCTTTGTACACCTGTGTCTGTGCTATGCTAAGCTAAGCTGCACATGAAAGTGGTATCAGTTTTATCAGTCTTCTTTGCAAGACAGCACAAAAGTATTTCCCAAAATGTCAACATATTCCCTTAATAACCACACAGCTGCAGTAGAAACAGTACAGGATTACCCAACATCCATTCAAAACTGAACTGGAGCTGAACTTATGCTCAGGTAAAATTTAAGGACGGACTTCTAAAAATGTAGGCATTAAATAGTTAAGTAATAGATCTGTTTTACAAATTTGACATTGTAAACAATTTTAAATTTAGATTTCTTGGCTGGAATGGTTCAAATTTTGTTTTTCAGGTATGAGGTTAAAAACCTTCCGATTATGCCTCATTTCATCCTTTCCCCACGTATCCCAACGTCTCTTGGACAACTTTTGGACGACACTGTGTGTATACAGCACATATGTAAATACACACACAGACATATAAATATATAGATATAGATATATCTATAGATATATATATATATATATAATATATATATATATATATATATACTTGTGTGTGTGCAGCATATACTTTACTTGCTGCTGTGTCAGTTCACATTTATATATTATAGGCTGCTGGGACATTTTCTAAAGAAAGTATTTTACATTGCAGTGTTGACGGCCCGAGTTGACAGAGTTCATGTTTGTGGACCCATTCTTAGTTGCTTGACCTACATTTTTCCCACCCACTCTCCGGCCATCCTGACCCTGTTTTTCACTGTGTGGCCGGATCCAATCGGCCCCTTCATATCAACTTTCTGGGCACTGCATACCCATACTGCTGCACAACAGACTGGCTGTGGCAGTGCTGTTGACCTAGTAGTAAACAATGCCTCTGCCAGAACCCACAATTTCTGTATGTCAAGAATAACATGCCGGTCCTACATTTCACAAAAGTCTCTGAGTGGTTAATATCGCAGCTGTTGGCTTTATTGAAAGTATGGGTTGTGGTTTGTAAAACCACAAACTCCCTATTTACAGATACGGCCGCTTCGCGTGACTGAGAGGCAGCTTTAACTGTTGCTTCATTTATATAAAGTACACCATTAAAGACTTTGGGTTTTCACCCTGATTTAGCCTAAAGGTCCAAAATACTCTTTATTGTGTCTGTGATCTCAGTGTATAAACCATATCCTCTGCTATACAATGTGTAAGCATGGGAAAAGCCATTTAATGAATCTGGTGCTGTTGTGAAACTGCACACAAAGCCGCAGTGAAGATAAATAGCGCAGTATACTACAGGATGTGTGATTTCTTTAGTAATGTTGAAAGAGATGAAACAACCGAAGCACATTTTGATCCTGTTGAAAACATTATGTTTTGATGCAAGTAAAACATTTTTTTTTTCTGTGGCATGTGCTTGGCCATGAAGCCAATTAATGTTGGCCTTGGTTTAAAATAAAAGAACAACTTGTCTGGAATAGGTTAAAGTAAATAAACTCAAGGAACTCTAACTCAGAGATTCTGGCAGGGAATTCTTCAGCCCTATAGCAGCCTCCTTAGTCTGTGCTTTCTTGTTTATTCCACAGGGCATTGCCTCAGACATTGTACGCTACCTCGCCTTCTTCTCCTACTTCACAATCCAACTTGCCCAGCTCTTCCTGTGCTGTTTTGCTGACCAGCCTCCAGTGGGAAAAACCGTCTTGGAAAAGGTAAGCAGAAGAGAATGTATCCCACTTCCGTCAGAAATGTCCACTCCGGTCTAATACCCATGACAGAAAATGCCTTAGCAGCTCTCTTGTGGTTTTCAACTTTTTTTGTGAAGACACTTTTCCCTTTTGGAGGAAATGGTGTGATTCACCTCCCTCCCGCCTTCCTTCCTCTCTCGCTCTGGTTTCACCACTTTGACTTCCTGTGTGAATGAGTGCATGTGTGTGTTTGACAATGTTGTCCCACATACCATGAACACGACTCACTCATTTCAGCGTCGGATAACATCATGACCGCTGCCTGGAGTCTGTGACCACACAACAGCAAAGCCAATATTTAATACAGATCTCACCATCCCCTCAAACATGAGCCTGACAAAAACCTTTTCAAGCTCAAAATAGCAAGTTGCTACTGGGCAGCTGACAGGTGAATGAAAATGAGCTTCTGATCAATCAACCAGACGTGTGACGTAATATTTCCCCGGTGATAAACAACATAGCTGGAAAAGTCCCGTACCGGCTCTTGGCCGGCAGTGAGGAGGCTGAGGGTGCAGAAGCCGCAGTCTGGTGTGGTGGACACACCCATTGGTCCCTCCTTGTTGTGTCCTCCTCTTCTTCCTCCTCTTCCTCCCCTCCGACCCACGCTCTGGTTAGAGTTACTCACAGGAAAAGAGGAAGTGAGGGGATGAAGAGCAACAGTTTTGGTAATGAAGCGAGCAAACACCATGGTGAGGGGGAGGCTGGGTGGAGGGATGCCATAAAGAATGCATGAGAGGACAAACTTTGTGTGTATTTTCGTGTGTGTGTGTTTGTGTTTGTGTGTGTATCCACTTGTTGGACAGTTTGTGATGACACATTTCCGATCTGTCTGCACTAGACCTCAAAACGTCATCTTCACCATGCACTAACACTGAGGTCTATTTATTCTGTCCTGTGGGAGTTCATGGCCTCCTCTCCCCACAATGGACCACCTGACTGTACAGTGTTGTTTACACACATTACCATTCTTAAACACATCCCTCACAAGCGCAGCATTCAACCATCAACCGTTGGCCTCGGTGAAGCTGTGTACTTCTCGAAAGCCTTTAAGTGGTGAGAGATTTACTGCGAAAACAACTGTGAGTCTGGTCTTTAATCTGTTTCAGAATCCCTGTCCCGTGAAAGATGCCTCTTTCCTGTCAAAGATCCTCTTCTGGTGGTTCACTGGGTAAGATGGTTCTTCAAAACCCCCTTATTTTTAGTCTGACTCATTACAGCAACAGTTTTTACTTGTTTACAATAATGTGTGTGTTTTGATGACGATTACGTGCGGGAATCATCTCTGCGCTCCCTCCTCAGGCTTGTTGTGAAAGGTTATCGAACCCCACTGGCAGCAGAGGATCTGTGGACCCTGAGGGAGGAAGACACATCATACAAGATCATCTCTGAGCTTCAACAGGACTGGACAGCAGAATGTGCCAAAATTCAAAAGTGAGGATTCATAGATATTTGGTATCTGACGGTTTAAAGGGCGATTTCGTATTGCAGTCATAAAGTTGGGGGACTCACGATTGAATAAAGGTCAAATCTGAAGCAGCAGAGGTTAATATAGCCTGACTTTTAGTAACAAGTATTCCAAAAGCACTGGAACCTACATTTCCCATAATGCAACCTGTAGCATCATTTCATGTGGAATTTATCAATTTATACACTCATCTTTCCGTAACTCAGACTTTCTGATATGAATCTTTATTATCCGAGTCATAGACAAGATCGCCTTGATGACATCATAACCTCAATGAAATCATCGGGTTATTTTCTCAGACTTACAAAAGCTCCGTCCAGAGCCACAGAAGATATAACAGAACTGGTCTCCTCACAATGAACTGACCTTCATGTAAAAAGGAACTGACATGTGCAGGACGTGCACATGTCCCTCATGTTTCCTCTGGCTCATATGGCTTGCTATTTTGACACAGGCCTGTGATCCACTGTACAGCTCTCACTATTGTCATAGTTTAACAGCCAAAGAACCAGTTCCATTTTATTGCAATGTGGTCAAACGTCAACATGGTGCTGGTTGAATTAATGACCCGAGCAGAGCATGACTTAGCCATGATTGCGGTGAACTGAAATTTTGGATGCTTCATCAGAGACATCCAGGGACAAAAATAGGTCCGAAAGAGTCACTTGAGGACATACAGTACCATAACGTCAAGACACGAGCACTGTGTCATTTTCAAGGCTTGTTAACATGATCCAGTGCTTTGAACATCCGTCGTTAAGTCCAATAATTATGGCAGTGAATAATGCCTTTAACCGCTGCTGGCGAATTCTTGAGTCCATCACTGATGGCACGAATAACCTAGCAGTCTGTTTTACATTAACGACTAGAAAGGCGCCAGGACCATGTTGGGGCATCTCTGACACAGATGTCTCGTCTGTAACTGTGTGCATTTTCTCCCTCTGGCAGGCAGGAGAAGGCCTTGGCGTCGGGTGTGGCGCTGGGGAGCAGACTGCCAGACCAGGCTCAGCTCCTCAGGAAGCTGCAGAAGGAGCAGAGCTCTGGCTTCTTTCTGCTCAGGACCCTGGCACGCAAGTTCGGCCCATACTTCCTAACCGGTACCCTGTGTATCATATTCCACGATGCCTTCATGTTCGCCATCCCCCAAGTGCTTAGGTAAGAAATGTGCGCTCAGACATAAACCTAGTCTCAACATGAGTTGAAATCTGGCAATAAGTAGCTGTGGCGTGACTTGCCACTGTTTGGAAATATTAGCTGTATCTCAATCCAGTCTCATAAGAATCAGGGGGATTTGGTTTTGTGGTGCTGAAAACCCTAAAACCCCCAAAAAGCTTTTTAGGTTTCAAAGACAACAGATGTTTGTGATTGTTGTGCATATGTTAGTATAAAGATAGAAATCAGGCAGCTGGACTTTGATGGCAAGACATTCGAAATAAAATTGCTTTTAAGAAGATTACTATTGCGAGTAACTGTCATTATATTTGGAAAGAAATGTTGTTGTTGAGTTTTTCACATACAACTTTTCAGTGCTCGGAGTCCCACAAACCAAATGGCATTGAACACGCTGTATTAAGGAAAGTTGCAGCCAATACTTCCAAACCTCAGCTCAGACTGAAATTACCTGGATGGACAGCAATTCAGGCTTGAGTAAAAAAAGGTTTTATTGTGTTTTTTTGAAGTGAAACTGTCCAGCTCAATTTGGAGATTTAAGCGAAAGACATTATAATTTCCTGGGATGATAATTTAAAGAAACATTGTGGGAAAGCTGGAATACCACAGTCTATAGATATTGCTGTATAAGCAGCTCCTCAGATGTCACCTTCGTTGTTCTGTTTTAAATGATTTGTTATACTGACAACAACAGAAGCTGGCAACAGTGAAAACAGGTCACGGCTGACCCGCCACCCGCCACACCATCCGACCAGCCAGACTGGAATGTTGTTGTTGATGCACAGCGCAGAATCAGTGGAAGTGTTAATTATGGTCACGGAGCTGTGAGCGAGAAAAGTAGACGAGACCACAGCCCTCTGTGCTCCGGCATGGGGGACAGGCAGAGAGGGAGAGGAGGCTCTAAATGGCAGAAATGCAATCAGACCACAATAAGGGAGCCGCTGGCCAAGTGTGAGGGCAGCCTGGCCACAGGCTGAGCACTGTTGTGCAACCCGAGCTACTTTGTGTGGACCAGTCAGACAGCAGCCACAGCAGTGCTCAAGGCTGTTGGTTTAAGGCACACAATGAAAGTCCAATGATACCAGATTGAACACAATAAATAAAATTGTGTTGACAGGGTAAAAGCCTGTCTGTCTGCTGTGATTTGTATCATTCACTACTTTCCAGGGAAATTCACACAGGACGTAGGGTTTTCATACAGCTTCGTCAAGGGTCAAACAAATAAAACATGTGCAAACGACCAATAATCTTGTATTAATCCTCTCCTTCTCTTCCACCACAGTCTTCTGCTGGGTTTCATGAGAGACGAAGACGCTCCGCTGTGGAAAGGCTACTTCTACGCGACTCTTATGTTCCTGCTCTCTTGCCTCCAGTCCCTCTTCAACCATCAGTACATGTACACTTGCTTCACAGTGGGAATGAGGGTGAAGACAGCTGTTATGGGCTTGGTTTACAGGAAGGTGGGTAGATCTGTGTCCACGGACATGTAGCGGCTAACCTCTAGATGCGACATAAATTACGTCTTAAATGGCATAAACAAAAGCCTTGTCTGCTTCCAGCCTGGAAAGCAGTACACAGCATGTGATTAACAGCTTTTACCTAAGATGAATGATCATCTGAAATCTTTATGAGGGTGTAAAATTATATCGGACAAAATGCGCTGAGTGCTAAATGTCTTTGTCTCTTTTATTGTCAACCCAGTCTTTGGTGATAAACAGCTCTGCCAGGAGGACTTGCACTGTGGGCGAGATCGTGAATCTGGTTTCCGCAGACACTCAGAAGCTCATGGACTTTGTGGTGTACTTCAACGCCGTCTGGCTGGCTCCTATCGAGATTGCTCTTTGTCTCTTCTTCCTCTGGCAGGTATGCTGAAATGCAGGATTTTCACAATGCCTCCCATTCATGCACAAATGCAATTTAACTGAAAAGCCCTTGACACTGCTTTATCATTTCTTCTATTCAGCATCTTGGCCCATCAGCTTTGGCAGGAATTGCCACTGTCATCCTTATTTTTCCACTCAACGGATTCATTGCAAAGAAAAGAAGCAAGCTGCAGGTAAAACCTGTTACAGGAATCCTTCACACTTTCACTCCAGCAGCCCTCACATCTGGCATGTTAGGTCAGGGATGCCACAGCTGGTTTAGATAGTGGCTGAAGAGCCGCGCGGGTGTTTGGCCTGGATCGTACATTCTCTCTTGTCCTTTTGATGTCTGCCCCATATAATGTGTTTGAAAAACAATGACAGGAAAGGGTGGGTAGTAAGAAGACATAATTTTTCATTTCTTTGGAAAAACAACAGACGATTCTGTAAATTTGGATGCCAATTTAATCGAACTTAGGCTTCAATGCAGTGACCGCATTCCTGGCCCTTTGTTGTTTCCTTGTCATAAAAATCACTAAAATGTAACAAGCAATAAATTCTTACTGAATTTAACAAGTTCTGTGATGTTCAGGAAAACTACTACAGCTGTAACAAGCGCAGACAAACCCATGTTTACAAATGTATGTATCTGCTTTGGTCTGGTAATTGTCTTTCCACTGTGCCCCAGTTTCAGTTTGGGATTAGGGTTTGGTTTTTTTTTTTAAATAAAATGCATAAAAAAGAAAAAAAAAAAAACATTCTTTGTCTGTTCAACAGGAGATCCAAATGAAGTTCATGGATGGCCGCATCAGACTGATGAACGAGATCCTGAATGGAATAAAGATCTTGAAGTTTTATGCCTGGGAGAAGGCCTTCCTGGAGCAGGTTTTGGGCTACAGAGAAAAAGAGCTCAAGGCCCTGAAAAAGTCTCAGATCCTTTACTCCATCTCCATTGCATCCTTCAACTCCTCTTCGTTCCTGGTAAGAGCACTAAACTGAAATAGCTACAAATAAAGAGGATAATCCTAAAGCTGGCTCAAAGGAGGAGGCTGCTGATATTTGTTTTTCTTACAGTTAATTTCATGAAACACCAAAACCAAAAATTCATTGATTCTGCTAACAAGCATGTGTACCCAAAACCTGATATAGCTTATTCCTCTACTCCATAGACCTCACTGTTGTCCAACAAGACTATACAGCTAAAGCATGCTAAGATGCTGATGTTAAGCAGGCATCCTTTTACATTTTGCTAATTAGCACTAAAGGCAGATTAAAGGTGAGGCTGCTGAGAATGTCATAAACCAAAGTACTGGATCCATTGGACCCATAGTGATGCTAGATTAAATGAGCTATTCATAAATTCTGCTATTGCTACATAGCCAGCATTAGAGTTAACAGCTGTTTACTGACCAGTCTACAAGAAACTTGTAGTCATGGCAAACCGACTAACAGTTGTCCAGACATTTCTCTCTAAACCACATGCCAACCTCATGGTGGGCGCACAGGAAGAGTCAGGGGATCACCAAAGTCATTAGAAAACAGCCTCTGGGCACCATGAATGTCTGTATGAGACTTTATTTTAACCTATCCAATAGTTGTTGAGATAGTACTTGTGACCGGTGTAGGAAAAAAAAAGATTGCCTTGCAAGAAAAGTGGGCTGAGTGCCAAAGACAGGGCAGCGAAGTCAGACAGTACCAAGAGACAGACTAATGCTTTGCTGTTGGTTTTGGTCTTTTCACGGGATATATTGACAATTACAAAAATTTAGAATAATGCCAGCCATATCCTTTAAATTGTGGCTCTAAAGATGATCCATCACGCATTATTCTGCCTGTAAAGGTAACATTTAGTGTCTTTACCCTAAGATTGCCTTTGCCATGTTTGGAGTCTACGTGATGCTGGATGACAGAAACGTCCTGGATGCACAGAAGGTTTTCGTCTCCATGGCGCTGATCAACATCCTTAAGACCCCACTTAGTCAGCTGCCATTCGCAATAAGCACAACCATGCAGGTAGGCGACATTTCACTTTAATACTTATGGTTGCTCTGAGATATTTTCTCCATCCCTGGTGACTGGTCAGGTATATCTTCATGTTCCCGTATGATGGATATAAGTCAGTTAACTAACCACGGACTCTGTTTTAGGCTATGGTTTCACTGAGACGTCTGGGAAAGTACCTGTGCTCAGAAGAACTGAAAGTGGACAACGTCTCAAAGACTACATTGAGTTCTGGTAGGAGCCCCACCCAAGTATAAAATATTACACTGAATGAATAAACTACTATACTTCACTGTTTAATTTGAACAATTTCCTCAATTTGGTTCCCATACTGCCTGAAATCATGGGCTGTCATAACATAAGCAGCCCACAAGATTTTGTTGTTTATATCTGTGGAGTACCACAGTCTTGTATGGATCATGTGCACTGTCACTTCCCGGGTCCAGGCCTGACTGGTAGACATGGTAATTATAGGATGTTCCCATTTAGTGGTTGAACGTAAATCATAGCATGAATTCAGACATATGAATCATAGAGAAATAAAAGAAAATGCTGCGCTCTATTGTCTGTAGTCTGTCAACACTTCCTAAGACAGCTTGTGAAAAAGCAAGAGCTCTGTAATTTGCATGATTAAGCAAATTCACTTGTAATTATGCCCAGACTGCACTCTGACAAGTAACTTCAAGTGGGAATTTTGTTTTGAAAGTTTGTTTGTCTCTCAGGTTAAATGAACATGTCCTGTGTTCAGTGTTTTGTTTATTTCACTCACTCTTTCTCTCTTGTTTAGATGGGGAAGATGTGATGATAGAAAACGGCACTTTCAGCTGGTCTGCAGAGGGCCCTCCATGTCTTAAAAGGTGTGAGTTATAAAAAAAACAAAAAAAAGAACCAAAAAAACAAAATGTCCTATCAAATCAAGAGAGACTTAATGGATAATTTCACTTCTTTGTTGACAGGATCAACATCCGTGTGCCACGAGGTTCCCTTGTTGCTGTGGTGGGACATGTGGGCAGTGGAAAGTCCTCTCTGTTGTCCGCCATGCTCGGTGAAACGGAGAAAAGAAGTGGTCAAGTCACTGTCAAGGTACTGACCTTATGTTCCATGTGCAAGATCTATTCGTAGTTTGTGGGTTAAATGTAATAAATATTGACAGTCTCTCTCTGTCTTCGCAGGGCTCTGTGGCATATGTGCCCCAGCAGGCCTGGATTCAGAACGCCACAGTCCAAGACAACATCATGTTTGGCCGTGAGAAGCTGAAAACATGGTACCACCGTGTGCTGGAAGTCTGCGCACTGCTGCCCGATCTGGACATCCTTCCTGCTGGAGATGCTACAGAAATTGGAGAGAAGGTATTGACATTTTTCTACTTCTCAAAGAAGTAATGAAAAATTCTTTCTTGTCTCCAAATCAGCTAAGTTATGTCTGAGATTTTCTAATAATCTTGTTCTTGCAGGGACTGAACCTCTCGGGTGGGCAGAAGCAGAGGGTGAGCCTTGCCAGGGCTGTCTACAGGAAGGCTGATGTATATATGCTGGATGATCCACTTTCTGCGGTTGATGCGCATGTGGGTCAGCACATCTTTGACAAAGTCATTGGCCCTAAAGGAGTCCTTAGAGACAAGGTAATGCATGTAGCAAAACCCACAATGTGCAATTTAGCCTCTTCAATTCAGCTGCAACAATCCAATGGTTTTATGACACCCAAACCACTTACAAGCACATGACCCTTGCTATTGTTATCATAATGTAGAAACCACCACTTTGCTGATGCTTTTGTTTTTAAGAAAGCCTCAATTTGGTGTTGGATTGTGCTTACATCTTATTTTTCTGACTTGTGTGGCATGCTATACAGACTCGCATCCTGGTGACCCATGGGATGAGCTTCCTGCCGCAGGCTGACCTCATTCTCGTCCTGGTAGATGGAGAAATCACAGAGAGCGGGTCCTACCAGGAGCTGCTCAGTCGCCACGGTGCCTTTGCTGACTTCATCCACACCTTTGCCAACACAGAGCGAAAAGAGAGCGCCATACAGAGAGGTGAGGCCACATTTCAGCAATTCAAAAGACGCTGCTCTGTTTATTTCAGCTTTTGTCAATTAGTGTTTGTTATTTTGTATAAAAGATTTGTCATAAATAAACTCATAGTATGTAGAAAAGAAAACTTAACATGTGCAATTAACATGTCCGTTTCCTGTAGCTGGTTCCAGGAGGTCCAATGCTCGCCTCAGCATGGTCGACTTCATGCCATTCTCCAGAGACCTGTCACAGGAGCAGCTCATTGGGTACGTAAACAAATGTGTAAACTGTCATAAAGATGTGTGGCATCCCAAGCATCCTTTTTATGAAACTGACCTTTGACCTCTCCATATTCTCCAGGGGAGACACCACTAATACCAACCTGCAGAATATGGAGCCTGTGTCTGAAGCAGACCAGGAACAGGTACCAGAGGACTTGGGCAAGCTGACTGTGGTTGACAAGGCCCGCACCGGAAGGGTAAGTCTGAAAATGGATAGATAGATAAATAGATGATTAATTGAATAAATGTAGATGAAAAATATAAAACTGTTGATACAAAGACAAACCAAGTTCTCTGAATCCTTGAGACTGACTGGTATTTTTTGTTTTTCTACAACAGGTGAGGTTGGAGATGTACAAGAAGTACTTCAAGACCATCGGCTTGGCCATCATCATTCCCATCGTCTTCCTGTATGCCTTTCAGCAGGGGGCCTCATTGGCCTACAACTACTGGCTCAGTATGTGGGCTGATGACCCCGTTGTTAACGGCACCCAAATTGATACAGACCTGAAACTGACTGTGTTTGGGGCTCTGGGCTTTGTGCAAGGTCAGTCAGTTAAATTTACGAGTCCTCCTGGACAAACACTACAAATGTTTTGAACGGTTCACAGTGGTTTGTTGACGTACGACTCTGGTGTGATCAAAAATCTCTCCCCGCTGCTCAGGTATCGCCATCTTCGGTACAACCGTCGGCATCTCTATCTGCGGCATCATCGCATCTCGCCACTTGCACATGGACCTGCTGATGAACGTGCTGCGCTCTCCGATGTCTTTCTTTGAGAGCACACCCAGTGGCAACCTACTCAACCGCTTTGCCAAAGAGATTGACGCCATCGACTGTATGGTGCCCGATGGTTTGAAAATGATGCTGAGCTACGTCTTTAAACTCATGGAGGTCTGCATCATTGTGCTGATGGCGACACCTTTTGCAGCCGTGATCATCCTTCCTCTCGCCTTCCTTTACGCCTTTGTCCAGGTACGTTTTCCCCCCTGACATTTAAACTGACCACTGTTGACTCTGATCTTTATTTTGTCTGAGAGCATTATGTTAAAGGCGGCTTAGCAAAAGCGCCGTTCCATTACTGTATGTTATTGGAAAGCTCTGGGCTCCAAAACCAACCCTGCTGATTTTGCCATTCACTTGTATTTTGTTCCCCACCTGCTGACATAGATGCTACACACATTCACTATGAATCATGGGAAAGCCCTCAGCGCTCCCTCTTGGTTTCACTCATTAAAGCTGGTATTTTACTTTTCCACTGTGGACTACAGAGCTTCTACGTTGCCACATCCTGTCAGCTGCGCAGGCTGGAAGCTGTGAGCCGCTCGCCCATCTACACCCACTTCAATGAGACGGTTCAGGGCGCCAGCGTCATCCGGGCCTTCGGGGAGCAGTCGAGGTTCATTCTGCAGGCCAATAAGAGGGTCGACTTCAATCAGACGTCCTACTTCCCCCGATTTGTGGCCACCCGGTGAGATTATATGTGATAATTACAAAGTGCTTTAACTTAAACAGTTCAGGGGGATGGTCATGATTCACATTTGCCTGCCCACAACTAAATCACTGTTACATCCACAGGTGGCTGGCAGTCAATCTGGAGTTTGTTGGTAATGGCGTGGTCTTAGCCGCTGCTATTCTCTCTGTGATGGGAAAAAACACACTGAGCCCGGGCATCGTTGGTTTGGCTGTGTCACACTCCCTCCAGGTAAGAGCCTCTACCTGCACACACAATCACACAGTAACAGTGGAGGTGTCCCAGTATGCATCTTATTAACAACAGAAATATTCATCAAATCATCAAATAAAATGATTTAAAGTAAACCTCATTGCCTTGGATATCGCAGGTGACTGGAATCTTGAGCTGGATTGTGAGATCCTGGACTGACGTAGAAAACAACATAGTTTCTGTGGAGAGAGTCAACGAGTATGCTGACACTGTTAAAGAGGTCAGTGCTCCCGGCACACACACATTCAATCCACTAAATTCACCACTGTGCAGGCGGAGGGCTTTTTTGTTCTCTACTAACCCTTTGTTGTTGTCTCATTTAGGCTAGCTGGAGTAAAGAAGGCAGCTCCTTGCCCCTGGCCTGGCCCCAGACAGGCACTATAGAGTTTCAGGACTACGGGCTGCAGTACCGTAAAGGCCTCGAGTTGGCTCTGAAAGGCATTACCTTGCATATTCATGAAAGAGAAAAGGTGAGTCATTTTGTGTGATACAAAACAATATTTGAAGTCTTCACCGGTCCTAATCCTGGATCACTTTGAATTGCTTAAATTGCAGCATCATGTCATACATAAATTCTCACTCCAAACCTCTTTTTATAGGTTGGCATTGTGGGTCGAACAGGAGCGGGGAAGTCCTCACTTGCCCTGGGAATCTTCAGGATCTTAGAGGCAGCAAAGGGAAAGATCTTTATAGATGGAGTCAACATCGAAGACATCGGACTCCATGACCTCAGATCACGCATAACTATCATTCCTCAGGTACGACAGTAGTAATAACAGAAACTGAGCCCTGGCTTTTATCACATAAACTGTTTGCAATAGTTTCAATCCTTATCCAGTCTAAAATAAGCCATTGCAAATTGTAATAATCCTGTTGCCAATCTGGACAGTGTTGAATAACAACTGCTGTCCTCTCTCCCAGGACCCTGTTCTATTCTCAGGCTCCCTCCGGATGAACCTTGACCCCTTTGACACCTACACCGATGAAGAGGTGTGGAGTTCATTAGAGCTCGCTCACCTCAAAAACTTTGTCTCCAATCTGCCTGACAAACTCAACCATGAATGCTCAGAGGGAGGAGAAAACCTCAGGTATACGACAACATTGATATGACACGTTGCAATCTAGATTAACCACTAGCTGTTGTTTTGCCTAGTTGGTCACCAATAAATTATTATAAAGATACGCAAAGCTCCAGTCCTTGTTTAATATGTGATTCTAACCATCCCTCTCCAACTCTCCTTTGTCTGTATAGTCTGGGTCAGCGCCAGCTAGTGTGCCTGGCCAGAGCCTTGCTGAGAAAAACCAAGATCCTGGTTTTGGATGAGGCAACAGCTGCTGTAGACTTGGAGACAGATACACTCATCCAGTCCACAATCCGCACGCAGTTTGAAGACTGCACTGTCCTGACCATTGCTCACCGCCTTAACACTATCATGGACTACACAAGGTAAAAATACCAAATACTTGATGGCTACAGCTTCTCAAATGTGAGGATTTGCTTTTGTTTCCTATCACTGTGATCTGAATACCTGCTCAGACAAAATAAACCATGGAAAGACATTACTTTTGACTCTGGGAACCTGTACAGACAACACAGACAAAACAACTGATAAAAAAAATTACTGCTAAGTTGCAACTCTACAGTTCACCAATGCATAATCATAAGGTACTGGATCTAAAACTCATCTTCCTCCTTTTTTTGCTGCTTCACAGAGTGATCGTAATGGACAGAGGCCACATTTCCGAGATGGACTCTCCAGCCAACCTCATCGCACAACGGGGACAGTTCTACCGAATGTGCCGGGAAGCTGGGCTGGTCTAGGGGGTCGTCGAGCTTCGTACCATGGTGCTGGTGACCCGGTGTACAGATGTGGCACCTTATTTGTGTGGCTCTCCAACACATGTTAAATTGGGCCATTCCAAGATTTATGGCAGCTCAAAGCGCCTCTCCACGAGGGCATTGTTGATGAATCTCAAGAGCAGCTGCTGACGCAGTCCCTACAGTATTTGTTGGTTTTTAAAACACACAGAAACACTGTCCTAAGAGACATTGTGAACCTCAGATGATGAACATTCAAAAGAAAGCTCTCCAAGCTATAAATATTGTATATAGAGTAGTGGAGTCAGTTTATTCCATGAAAGGATTAAGCCTAAGGCTGGGATGAAAGAGTACTACAAATCTTAAGGATTGTCATTCTCTTTATGAATGGGAGCTATATTATTTTTGTAGTTTTTATAAGTGTTTATAAAGCACATGACATATTGTTGATGTTCTCTCAGGCTTAAATGTTGATGTTTACTCATACTTTTTTTAGCCTTGTATACCAAAAAAGAGGCACTATTGTAATTGTAAATTGATAGAACTCTATTTTGCCTTCTTGTCCCAGAAACTGGGACAGGAAATACTCTGACACACTAACCTTCAAAAGGTTTACTCTGGCAAACGCAGGGGAAGTGAGGTTTTCGCAACCGTCAAAATCTGAGCTCAAAGCAGCCAATTTAGCGTTTTTATATGTCAAAGAAGAAGAGGAAAACACTGAAGTGAGCCAAGGCATTAGCGACCGTCCAACTATGTTGTGGCTGTTGTTTATTTCTGTCAAAGTAAACATATAAAAACGTCAATAGAGACCTTGCTGGTCAGATTTAACCTGATGCCGGTAGTGAAAACCACCGTGAATGAAGAGAATGCCTCTTCAAAACAATGGTGATAAATCTCTGTGTGATTGTCTCTCTGCCTCCACCACACTAACTCAGGCCATACACACATTTGTAGAGAAGAGAAAAAAAATCAGTATTGTTCTTTTGGTGCTGACATGACAGACTGTATATAGTCCACATTGACCTTTACTCTCAATTCAAAGAAAGAACCCAATGAACTTTTCAAAGAGAAGAGGCATTTACTGTTTTTGTCTTACTGGTTTAGACAATATATTCTGAGAGAAACCCTATAGTTTATTTATGTCAAATGACAAAATGTATTAAGTGTCCTTAAAATTTTGAGGATTGTATTATATTTATACTTTTTATAACAAGCTTGTTCATTTTTCACTGACTATTTACTGTTAATGTACTGTCTTGTTCCATACATCATGCTGGATAAATAAAATTTATTTGAGTCTGTAATCATGCTTTAACTGTCTTTTTAAGGGAGTTTGGCATAAAATGCATAAACATACTTGCTTTAAGGAAGCCCTTTAAATACACATTTAAATATAGAAATAGTAATGTTTTGAAAAATAATACTCATGAATAAATAAGGCAAGTTGAAATGAAAGCACAACTGAAGGGATTGTTTAGCTGAATGTACTGACTATTTCACTTTTGTATCATAAGTGATCCAGATCTTATGGTATAGTAGTGGGCTAATATGAATGGCCACGTTTTGATGTTTGAGACCAGGATGTGATTGACGCACTTACATTTATCTTAGAGATCCCCTCCACACATATTTAAGACATCGAAGAATTTTACTATGACATAATAGATTGTGTCAAATTATTATGATCAATTAAATAGTTGAAATTACATTTATTGTGCACTCTGCACATACATCATTCTGCAAAGTGAAGCACAAGCATCAAAATCAAGTGACAATATCCAACACAGTGGAGGAGGGCTTTAACTATCTTTCACCAATCATAATTTTGTAATTGAAACAGTGTTGACCCTCATTTTAAGGGTTGTTAATTTTTAAATAATAATCAATATTACATACTGTGAGGGTTTCATGATCCAGGTAGTTGTAGTTACTACACTCAGTCACTAGATGGCAGGAAGTCTGTGGTATGAACAGGAGCAGTTTGTCGTTTGTTTACACTTGTTGCAATGGCGACCATCACTGAACTTAAATGTGGTAAGCGCTCACTGTCTTTCCTGATTTTGTTGCTTAACTACTTATTATAGTCTTAATTTAAACAAAAGCAAATAAACGACAGACCAAGCCGCTGCACATGTTACTCCACAGCTACTAACACTGGCTAGCTAACGTTATTTTAACCATAACAACATGACGCCCTTGTTTACGAGTCTCCATTCAAAAGTTTGACAATTCAGCTTAACAAACTGGCTCTAAATCTAAGGCAAATGTTAGCCTTTAAACGACTCACCGCTTTCTCTATAATTAAAATGTACATTTCAATTCGGCACAGCTAAAAAACAAATACAAATCATACAAGTCTATTTTTCTATGGATTTCCCATTGTTCGCAAACGCTAGCTATCGTAGTTAACGGTTGCTAGCTAACGTTAGCTTGGTGGCTTTTGGGCCGAAGATGATTGTGATGAAGTTGTGATACACACTGTTTTTAAGTGAAGACGGCTTAGTTATGCATTACGATTTGGAGTCTAGTCTCTGAAGATCCAAATAGTAGTATAAATCATATTTGAAGAGCTCTGTAGTTTTGCTAATTACTAAGTAACTAAAAAGTAAAAATGTCAAGCCTTCCATTAATTGTGGTCACAGGGCCACTTAACCTGCCTGATTATCATATTAATCCGGTAAAAACGTGAACATTTTAGCCGTGAGGGAGACGCTGGAGTCCCGCGGTGTGCTTGGCCAGCTGAAGGCTCGTATCCGGGCGGAGGTGTTCAGCGCCCTGGATGACCAGCGTGAACCTCGCCCACCGCTGTCCCACGAAAACCTGCTAATCAATGAACTCATCCGGGAGTACCTGGAATTCAACAAGTACCGGTACACAGCGTCAGTACTGACAGCAGGTGGGTGGAAATAACAAAGCCGAAGCACAGATAGTATTTTCACACACTGGGGGGTAACATGACCACAAAGCTGTGATGAACTGATGCAGCATATTTGCCAACAGTACAGTGTCACTTAAAGTGTTACACAAGGATTGATACATTGGTTAATATTGCTACACTGTTGGAAACACTATGTACTTGGGGATCATCCTCTTTCAAATTAAGTAAAAGAAGTGCCATTTTTTTAAATGCATAAATGTTTTCATGTGAAAGCCGCACTATAACACTTGGAAAGTACTTACTTTTCAGATTCCAGCTGTTGTTTTGAAACCAATCACTATTGTAGAGCAAAGTGTACTACTTCTAAACTCAGCACTGTTTGTTTTCCCAGAATCAGGCCAGCCCGAAGCTCCCTTGGACAGACAGTTCCTGGCAAATGAGCTGAGAGTCGCAGAGGATACCAGCTCCAAGTCTGTGTAAGTGAGTAAGCCAGGATTTGGGAAATAGCTGACCAGTCTGCTATCCAACACAGATTTCAAAGATTTACTGAACTCTCTAGGGGTATGATCAGTTATAGGATGATAATTTCATAAAATCTGTGAATCATCTCCATCATCATAGGTTCATTTTGAAATACCTTGAGACTTTGAATAATTTCAGCTTGTCCCCCCTGCTTTGGAAAAACATGACTACAACCAGTTTGTGTTGTGAAAGTCTACATTTCTCTGGGGGTCTTAGTTCGGCACATGTGACTCAGCAGATGCATCAGGGATTATAGCCTGGCTAGTGTCATTTTCATATCACTCTGTTTCTCTTCCTAACACTTGTGTACCAACAGGGAAAACTGAAAACCCCATAATTAAAACAATTGGAAAGAGCATGTACCACTGTAACCATCAACCACGAGGACCCTATCAGTCAGACCATTTATCTCTGTCTGCCTTTGCTACCAAAAAAAGAGAGAGAAAGAAAAATGCAAAAATGTTAATTACAAGTTTACTTTTTCCCACATTTTACTTTCCAGACCTCTTCTCTATGGCTTAGTGTCCCACTTCCTGAACAGTAGTGACAATGGAGGGAAGGTGTTTCTGCGGGGTGCCTCTCTGCCAACTGCTCCCACTGGCAGCAACACAGTGCCTGGAACTGATGCTTAAAAACTGACAATGCACTGAATACTGAAATAGCATGGACTGAAAAGATGCTTTGACGCTCCAATACATGACGTGAGATGTTGCAGCATCTCCTTGGACTTCGGTGACATAATCTTCTTACATTACAGCACAGAGTATAAGAATTGTGGTATGTGAATGCAGGAAGTATTGCATTGTTTTTTTAAGTTGCCAAATGACCCCAAATGGCCTTTACCTGTTTTGATTTTAATATCCGGTTTCACCAATTTCACTTATGGTGGTACTGCTTACGTTAGTCCATATTCCTCGCTCTCTTGATAATTCAGACAGAGATAAATTGAGATTACGTTCTATTTCAATTTACAAATGTTTGATGCTTTAATATTGTCCTTTCATTGTTAAAATAAATGTTTTATATTTATACACTACACTGAATCAAAATCATTTGTGGAAGTGTTGTTTTTATCGAGTAACACAAGGTGGCAGTGTTACCAAAGATAAGGTTGAAGACTGGTGCTGCCAGAGGATAAACAGTGATTCTTTGTTTTAACCTGCTGCAGCCTGAACTCCACTTCTCTAACTCGCAATATGCATGAAAACTGTTGTCATGTCTCTCACTGTCGGGCCTTAATATGTAAAACACCAGGTTGATAACAAGTGTCAACAGTGTCAATAGTCTAAGAAACTTGATCGACTTGATTTTAAGATAATATTTGAAAGCTCATCAACCTACACTGGCTACCCATGGCCGCCAAAATCAAATTCAAGTCACTAATGCTTCCTCCAGAGTGACTTCTGGGTATTCACCCATCTACATGAACTCGAATTAAACAAGCTTATGCTCCTTATGCTTCTCAGCCACTGTGCTCCCCCAAGGAATGTTGTTTGGCATCACTATCCCTGCACACAAGGCAAGTACAGTCCACACTGTCCTCGTCTGTGGTTCTGAGGAACAAGCTACTTAATGCTGTCAGAGCAGGGTGTCCCTCTCTATCTTCAAGAATCTCTTGAAGACTCATCTCTTCCAACAGCACCTCATCTATTAACACCTCCAACACCCTAACAAGGCTAACTGGCACTTATTAAGCACTTTGTGTGCACCTCTGTACCTGACCTCCTTACACTTATTAAACAGATGTAGTACTTAGTACTTACAGCAAGGTCTCCTTTAGTGTTGTCCCTCACTTGTAAGGTGCTTTGGATAATAGCATCTGCCAAATAAGTGAATATAAATGTAATGTAAATGTGAAAGCCCTAGCAATAATCTAATATCCAAACAAGGAGACATTAGAGGTCAGAATTACACACAGACCACAAGTGCATTCTAATTCAGCTGTATACATAAATACTGACGCTAATATAATCTTACAACTTACATTATGTCATTCTAATAATATGAAGATATGCAGTTTTGTAAGTTTTATAAAGGTATCACACTCATTCATATGTGAGGTGAACTCCTGAGCATTTGCTTTGTGTGGTTTCCATCACAGGATTGTTTAAATAGAGCTGAAAAAACACTCACCTGAAAGTCTCCTAAATTGACATTCACTGACTTTCCTGTGATTGTCTGAACGCTTTGGCACTCATTGTGTTGTGCTGTGCAGTCACACCCACCCATGTTGCCCCTGTATCCTTGCCCTTGAGCTGGCCACAAATGTATTTACCAATGCTGCTTGAAGCATATTTGTGCTGTCTTATTGTGTTCTCTGCACACGTTTCTGCTAAACTGAAGGAGGTAGTCGCCAGACCTCAGTGTAGACGCTCTCCTGCTTGTTCACTTCTCATGCTCTTGTGTTCTCTGCAGCTTAGGAGCAGAGGCTGAGAAGTCCTAATGGCTGACCCAATTTAGACAAAAGCTAAGACAATCATACGATGCAAGACTAAAATCATATTAATCTGGCAGGAGAGTAATGAGGGCCCCTTCCACTGATTTCTGCAAGTCATAAAAAACCAACACCTTTAATCAAAAATATCCATACAATAAAAAAACAAGACTTACAAAAAAAACAACCACCGTATGTATCCCAGACCCTGTGTTGGACACGCACATGTCTACAGCAACAAGCACATACCTTTTGCATCTCACTTCCTCTCTCACCATTTAAGGGAACTTGACATTCTTATCTCACACGACTTAGACCCCTGAATTTCTGGAACTGATTATCTACGGAGCCGGCCGTTTCTTTCTCAGCCCGATTAGTGATGCTGCACACTCAGTTCCACCACTTCTACCATCTCTAACCAAATCCGTGTCTAAAGTGTTTTGTGCTTGAAAAGTTTATTTAAACTGCCTCCTCTAAAATATCCACATCTCTCATTCTTGATTGTAGGGGCTTTGATAGGTGAGATCATAGCGCTCAGATTAGTTCACTGAAAGAATGAGGTCATGATATTGAGCACACAGTGTTTTGCTGAAGGAGCGAGCTGTAAAAAATGAAATGTAATTATTTACCTTCATTGCAGTTCATACAACAAGATGTAAGTTTATACTAATTCACTGCTTCTCAATTAGAAAAGATAATGTGTTGTTTTGTGCATAAGCATAAGTAGATAAAGTGCCACAACAAGCTTCATCTGGAACAGTCCTAATTGACATTGCATCCTTGGAGCAAACCTTTTTTGCCCTTAAAGGCTGTGGCCTTGCGGCGTCTAGTTTATTGGCACCAGTCATGAGTGTTCTTTTGAAAATGGCTATATAAGCGGAGGAAGTTGAACAATGGCACATGATTGTTCAATTGGCAGTTTGCCCTGTAATAGGTAGCATTTCGTTTCCACTGTATAAATTAGTTGTGTGTGAAAGAGACAGCTGTATAAATAGTATTGAATGCAGTGGTCTTTTGACTGCAGCAGAGTCAACTGATGTTTGCCCCCGGGCTCAAATTAGAATGCAACGGCATTCCACAAGGGTCAAACAGATCCATAAACATATTTTCTCTCCAATAGATGGCCATCTATGGACATGAGGGTGAGGAAAACATTAAACATATTTTATGTAAGAGATATCTGCATTACAGTTTGTGTTGTTTTTACTGTGGATTTGTTCTATCACATTATGTTGAGGGACAGTCCACATGTACGCCACAAACTGCTCTCCTTGTTGTTGCTGGTTTAGTTGTGAGTGGTGAACTGTGAGTCCTGCATCTTCGGTTATTTGCTGTGTAAATAAAGTGGAAATCGCTAAGTCTAATAATATCCAATACAAAATACAATTCAAGTTTACAAATGGGATTCACTGAACACAACTGAGTTCACCATCCTTCACTTAGACTTTTTGTCCATGTTCACTCCCACCGCCTCCTCTCCTCCTTGTCACTGCAGACTTTTCGTAGGTTTATGAATTGCTCTGAAGAATCACATAGACATTATTCTTCATCTCGGAGAACCGGGGGAGGGGGAACATTTTGTCCAAACTTTAGGACAGACTAATTTCGTCAGCACATATTACCTCTGAACTTCCATGTGAACCTTTTCTACCTAAAGTTTTTAGGTAGAAGAAGACTGTCCTACCTCCTCCTTACATGGACCACCGTACATCACACTAAAGAGAAATATTGAAGTGACCTTTTCACTGACAGCAGTCATGGAGTAATGATCCTGTATTTTACCATAGAGTGAAAACCACTGACTCAGAGTTTTGGAGATTGATGCAATCAGATGCACTGTCTGCGTTCACTCAGGTTGATAGCATGAACCTCAAACTGCTAACTGCATCTTTCATACTTCTCTCCTCCGCAATAACAAGGCAGATGTAGAGTGTACTGTGCGGCCCTCCTCTGACGGCAGATGTTACCTTGGTGTATCGTAGATTGATCAGCCATAAACCATTTCTCTGTCACAGCTAACTAAAGTAATTAATAAGAGTTATTTCCATAGAGGCAACTTTGTTTGTTTGAACAATGCTATTGCTGCTGGACCATATTTAGTCACTGGGGCTCGGGGTGCTTGCCTGTGCTAGACTTTGATAGTTACGCGAGATTCCGTACAGACCCGCTGTCCTTATATGGCACACACTGCAACCTCTCTGTTCAGTGTATCTGCGTCTTCCTTTCCCTCTCTCCTCCTCCTCATCCTCCTCCTCTTTGTCTTGTTCTTCAATGCCTCCCTCTGCCTTGTCTCTCACCCTGTCTCCCTTGAGTTTTTCAGCCCTGGTTACTCCTTCGTCAAGGCTGGCCCGCCTCCTTGATGTTGGCCAGAGGTAGCCCAGAGGTCCTCCATGTTGCTCTTTGGTCTGTCATCAGGTTTCTCACACACACATACACACACATTCACACACACACACACACACACACACACACACACACACACACACACACACACACACACACACACATATACACACACCAGTGCAGTGCAGTGCTGTGCCTCTGGCAGAAAACAGGCCCGACTATCAACCAGCAGCTTGATTTATTGGAGCAAATAGAACGGTGTCCTTATATAGGAAGTTCCACTGGAAAGAAGCTGGAAACAGGAGGGATGGAGGGGGCAGGGCTGTTTGTGAAAGTGGAATGTGATGTGCGTAACGATAGAGGACACTTATGTGGATGTACACACACACACACACAAACACACATGCACAAAAAGAAACTCAAATTGATTATGTGAACTATGAGTTATGTGTATTAGGGGGGAAACCTCTCTGGAGCGGTTACAGAAAAGGGGGATTCCTGTGCTGGGGACAGCTGGTTTGCCTTATGAGGAGTTAAAGCTGATTGCATAATCTAACCCTACAGGGTGTGGGACTGGAGCGAAGGTGTAACTGGTTGTGGGTCCATCATATAATGTGATGACGTTTCATTTTTTTTACCCAATAATTTACCTGAGATGTTGTACACTGTGTTCCTGAACGCACCAACATCGATGCTAAGATTGAAAATACTGTATTAATTAGTGCCATAACTGATACAGTTTCTGTTGACATCTACAAAACGTTTAGCTCAACAAGGAACCATAAAACCTCACCTATGAGGAAACAGAACTTTTCATAGACATTGTAATACAGGAACGTTATGATACAACCTCACCAATGAAGTCATTTAAAACCTCAATCAACAACACTCAAAACTCTCTCATAAACCAGTGGTGAAAGTATTCAGATCCTTTACCTACATAAATGTGGCAATACCACAGTGAAAAAGTGGGACTTTTTCACAGGAAACATTTTGGCATGTCACAGTAAGGATGGCTGGTGGTCACGACTTACTGTGAATAGAACAGAGCCATTGTTAATGTCATTAGTAACACCTGTGCTTCTCCCACTACTGTATGACAAGTCAAAATGTCTGCTGTAAAAAAGATCTATTGTATTAAAAATGTTAATTAAGTCAAAGCACAGACGCATCATCAGCAAAATATACGTAAAGGTAAATGTACCAAAAGTTAACGTACCCATTAAGCAGCAGACTGAACCCCTGCTGTGTTGTTTTAGAATAATGTTTTATGAATTGATTATTATTACTGATGCATTAACATGGAAGCAGCGCTTTAATGTGGTAGTGATCAAAGTGAAGCTTATTTTAATAACCACTTCATATACTGTGGGTTGTGTAATCTATAATACACCGTGGGGGAAAGTAACTCAGTACATTTATTCAAGTGCTGTACTAAGTAGTATTTTGAATTATTTGCACTTTCATCAAAGAAACATTACCTGTCTATACTTTTGAGATTGTTTCATTCATTCATTTGAATAACTGTTTGAGGCTCAAAGAGAGAAAACTCACCAATATTTAACAAAAAAGCAACAATTAGAGAAAAGTTCAATAGAAAAAAAATATGTAGTAGATTTTTTTTTTTTTTTTATCCGTTTTGTTTTGTTTTTGCTACCTCATTAATCATCTCACAACCCCACAGATATATGTTGTGACCCTTTTGAGGGACCTTTTTTGGGAACCACTGGACTAAACTACCTAGACAAAGTAGCTATCCCTTAACCAACTACAATAGTAAAATGCTGCTCACATATTGTTTCATCACTATTAACAATCTAATAAAGTCATACATAATAAATAATATAAGTATCAGTCACAGGGGACCTATTACTACAGAACAAGTGCTTTCCATGCTTAAAGAAGGCTACATGTTGCTGCTAATACTTCAGTGCTTTTACTTAAATAGAGGAATATAGTATAAGTTTAATTAAGGATAGTTTAGTAAATTTACTTGTATTCCTCCACTGTCATATGTCTTATCTGACATCCTATTGCACAGGTTTACGCACAAACACAGACAAATGTCAAGTCAGTGTGCATGTTCCGGTAAGCTAAGAACAGTCAGAAGGATGAAAAAGTGACATATTTTAGTCCTCTGTCACTTTATCAGCAGGACTCTCCTCACCGTTCAGCACTTCTCCACTCACACCGTGACTCCCTCTGTCTCTTTTAACCTGCTGATTTCCGCAGTGCGCATGTCCTCTGCCTCCCGCCCCGCGGACAGATGCTGTCGCTGCTGGAGGAGGAGGAGGTGGGCCGCTCGTGCAGCTCCACCCTTGCGCCACAGTGCGCAGTTTAAATGGTAAGGCTGCGAAATTGACGGGGGTCATTTGGACTGTTCGTTTTTGGAGTACCTCGTCAACGCCGGCTGCTCCAAACCCTAACTTTCCAAATCCAAAGCTCCCCTGAACACAAATTTCTTCATAACATGTAAGTATATCATTTACCGCAGAGACCACAGAGAGTCGTTTTACGAGTAGTGATGCTGAAGGTGCACTTGTCAAACTGCATCCCTTTTACAGTTTGCTAACTTTAACTCCGTCTGAGAAAGAGGAAGGATTATGTCGTTGTTTATTTTGTTTCTCTAAATGCTTTAAGTCTGTAAATTAAAACAAGACTTTGTGCTAGCAAAGTTTCAATATTTATTTTCTGGTAGGTTATAAAAACAAAATTAAAAAAATATTAGCTCATCTGGTCGTTGACAAGTGAGCTCTTGTTTGTTATTTGCATCATTTCTTTTAACAACTAGGCTAATTGCCAATTAAATGAAGAAGGGGTCTGAGGTCTACAGTACATTAAGTAAAGAATGTGTGACTACTTTGCCATTTATGCAGACCTTTATTTTTGTATTAAAGTGTACCAGAGTGTAAAATGGTTTTAAACACTGAAACAAATGCTGCATTCAGGACATGCTGCAGTTTATTCTGTAGTAAGGAAGTTAAGTCTGAATATCTTTGACGCTAACCGAGGAGCTTCCTGCTTTCCATATATGGTTGTATAAAGCCACATGTCTGTCAAACTGTTGCACATTGTGGCTAAAGATGCAGACAAACTGAGTCCTGGCGGTTTCACACGTCACCAGTGAAACCCATCAGTGATGGTGTTGAAGGAGTTTATTTCTCATCCTCCATCATTGTTCTCCCCACACTTATGCACTTTATGGATAGTTCAGCACATGAACTGTATGAAATGTTTGTTAGACCAAACAAACACTAGCAATACTCTCATTTAACTTCATGGTACTGACAAGGACATTTACTACAGAGAAAGCAAAGTTGCTCACCAGAACTCGGTAAAGTGGTTCAGGCACAGATACCCAGTGTGACAAATGCCACAACAATGTTCGATCTCTAAGCTGAACACATTTGACTTATCATTTTAAACATCTAGGTTTCTCTGAAGGAGAAGGAAGTTATGTGTTGAGAATTGTTGCATGTTACTGAGCACCACCATTTCTGTAGCGGGACAAGTCAAGTGTTGTAATCAGTCTATTTTGGTCATGATTTAATTATTTTAATGCTATAATCGTAATCATGGCATAATGCATTGAAATCCTAATGTGTCTGGGTTTATTAACAGGATGATAACAGGAAGAATGTTTGTGAAACAGCTGAGAGAGGAAATGAGTAAAATCATTCACAGGCCCTGCAGGTCAACCTCTTTCACCCACAAATAGAAAGGTCACTTAGTCTCCTGGGTGACATTTCCACTTGTTTATTATGCTTGATAGAGGCTCTTGTCCTGTATAATGGACTCATCCTAAGTTTTGCTCTCATATCTGCTTCTGAGCCTTGGTGTGATGTGTTTAGGAACATGGGCCAACATTTAATGATAGTGAAGGATTTGATAATGTTACCAGAAATGTAATACTGTTTGGGCTTGATGGTTTACATTGAACTAAACAGGTCAGTGAGTTTGTGTGCTGCAATGGATACCCCTGTGTTATTGGAAGTTATGATTAATATTATCTTTTTAGTGATTTATTGTGAGCCCCCATTCCCCCTTGTCATCCTTTAGATTTGTAGTCAGTCTATATCAACCTGTTATCCTGTCAACCCCACTTCAGACACCTGTCTTCAACATACACTGGCTGAGTATAAAGCTGTGTTGCCACAACAGAGAGAGGGAGAGAGGAGGCTTTACGAAGCTATTAAGCCAAGGTGGTCACAGTTAAAGGGGGGTAAGGAGGAGGACCTTGACTGGCTGCACATATTTTAACACGGGGGGAGTGTCAGGAAAAGTCTGTTTATGTTATCGGCAGAAATAGCTGATCATCAAAGTATCAGCTGGTCCCTTCCTTGTTTCTCCCGGTTCACTGGACAACCCCAGCTTTGCAGTTTTGTATCAAATAGAAAGTGTCTGTCTCTGTCTGCAGTTAATATTTATACAGTATCTTACAGTTAGTTCTGGGTGGTTTGGTTTTGCTGGTTCCCTCGGGTACGTTTATAGGCTTTCTCAGGAGGCTCAGTGGCTTTTTTTTCTTTTACATAGTTCCCACTCAATTAAAGTGTGTGCCAGTCTCAGTGTACACAGAGGTGGAGGTGGGATGGAGTAACAGCCTGTGGACAGAAGTGACTCATTGTCTGTAATCCAAGAACCACTAAGTTTCCTACTCAGCAGTTCAGAGGCCGATCCAATTTGACACTTCATGGTTTGAGTTTTATTAAACACACTAGACCAGTTTTGCTTGGAGGCTGATTGAGGCGTGTAGTGCAGAACATAATGATATATTTGAAATATTTTGTACCAATCTGTATTTCTTATTCATATTTCTTTAGAGTCAGGTGCAGGTACAATGTTTGCACTTATTCCTGTTTGCATTTTTACATCGCCTCCCGCTGCTACGACTCCAAGACATGGCTGAGTCCCAGACACTTGTTCGTGATTTAGCCACTGACTGGTGCATTTAAAAATGAATGCTGCTAGGGGCCCATATGAAGCATGATTGTTTAAGGTCCGGGCCCCCCTCAGGCTCTCTCCCTCACTGTTATCATTTTGGAGTAAATGACGAGGCCGGCAAGAGACATACTATTCCCTATATGGGCTTTGTTTGGGAGTTCACTTGCCTTGCTGTTTAGGTCTGCAGAAAAGAGTCCTGCTCCAGACAAGGGGCCCATATATGGTCATCACAGCACGAGACTGAAGCCTCCTACCACAGAGACAGGGAGAGAGAGATCTGGAGGGGGAAAAGACATGGAAAAAAAATGGATGTTGTCAATTAAGCAATGACTTAATGATTGAGTGTGAGTACATGGCAGTGAACATTAAAGGTTTTGGGGATATTTCAGATAAAGCTGCTGACAAAATGTACTAGTCCTTGTTACTGAGTTAATTAAATTCAATTTCCCAGCATCAAGTCTTTCTATCTAAATTAGGGAGGGAATTGTTTGTGCGTCTCCCTGGTGGCGTGTGTGAAAGTGTAGGGTTGAGAGGGGGTGGAGGTCTGTGAGAAGGACTGCACTGTGGAACTCCCCGATGGATGAAACATGTTAACTCTTTGAGTTACAACCGCAGGCAGCTTTTGCAACATGTCTCCTACCAATGGAGACTCATCACTTACTGTGGTGTTTAGTTAACCCAGTGCAAAAAGTGTTGTCATTTTACTCAAAGAGTAAAGAGGATTCTAGCACCAAGGACTTTATTCATCTGTGATGTATAGGCTATTATAAAGTTTATGTTTTCTTTATGATATTGTATATCACATTCTCCGATCACAGTTTTTTCATTTAGCATGTATAACTAATGCATCACTGAAGTACCATGTCCTGTAAGATACATTGTGTTGAAATCTTCTCTTGCCCTCTCATCATTATTTATTACCTGCCTTCCTGCCTCGCTTTGTTCCCACTTGCCTCTATTCTTTCCTTCGTTAGTTCCTTCCTTCTTTTCCTCCTTCCTTGTTCTCTTCCTCCCTTCCATCTCTGCTTCCATTATTGTTCACTTAGTCAATTCATTTGTTGCCCCCGACAGCTGGCCCTCCACCTTAACCCAAGATGTCCAAGAAGGCCCCGAGCGAGGACGAGAAATTCCTCTTTGTTGACAAAGACTTCCTGAACAGCCCCATGGCGCAGGCCGACTGGGTGGCCAAGAAGCTGGTGTGGGTGCCATCAGAGAAGCATGGCTTCGAGGCAGCTAGTATCAAGGAGGAGCACGGCGAAGAGGTGCTGGTGGAGCTCGCTGATAATGGCAAGAAGGTGACAGTCAACAAGGATGACATCCAAAAGATGAACCCTCCCAAGTTCAGCAAGGTGGAGGACATGGCTGAACTCACCTGCCTGAACGAGGCCTCCGTGTTGCACAATCTCCGCGAGAGGTACTACTCCGGCCTCATATATGTAAGTATACACCAAAAACACTGATTGCTCACAAAATCATTCACCCACACCAAAACAGAACTATATGTAACTAAAACTACACAGATATTTGTATAACTAAACTCAAATTCACTGATTTAACTTAATCCCAATCTTAACCCACTGAACTATATCCTGATATAATCATAATTCTGATATGCTTAAAAACTCATCAGTGAGTTGCTTTTATTTTCTGACATGTTTCAGCCTTCCCTTACAAAAACATAAACATGTCCAAACTGTCCTCAATACTCTTATTTCTCTGCTCTCTCAGACGTACTCTGGCCTGTTCTGCGTGGTGGTGAACCCTTATAAAATGCTGCCAATCTACTCAGAGAAGATCATTGACATGTACAAAGGGAAGAAACGACATGAAGTCCCCCCTCATATCTACTCCATCACCGATAACGCCTACAGAAACATGATGCAAGGTAGGATTTATGTACTTGCCCCTTGTCATATACCTGTCTCATTCAGTTTCTTTCATTTACTTTTTCACTCTCACAAGACGTGCAGATCAGGTGGATTAGGACTGTAACAAATTGTCACAGTTATGTGTTTCGTGTTTTGTTCGCTCTGTAATGGGCTGATGACCTGTCCAGAGTGTCTGTCCACCCAGTGCATGCTGAGATTGGCTCTAGCTTTCAGTGAGTGGAAATCATTAAATAAAATGAATTAATAATGTCAGACTGAGGCAGGACAAAGTAACACAAGAGCTGGTATATAACTCATCGACAGCTCTCACACATAACAAAACGGACTGTTGAAATTGCAAGCTGCTGGCCTCATAAGGTTTCAAATGATCTGTGTCAAATTGAAGTGTCGGCTAGAAGCTTTAGAGCTTGGTGTGGGTGAGCTGTGGTATCAGCTGTCAGAGGTCTAACTCTTGTCTCTGGGTGATGACAGCTCGCAGCATTTGAGCTCATGTTCACAAAGTGGTTGATAAAACCACAAGTTGGCAGGTGCTGTCAGGCTGATAGATTCAAATGCAGAACTGGGTTTATTATTATGTCCAGTCCAAAAGCAACATCAGAGCTCCATCTGTCTGCTGGAAGCTCATTACAGAGTAAGTTGATATGAACGATATAATCAAATCTAAAAGAGGACTTTATGGACTATTTGACAGTCAGTGTCTCATGGAGGTGACGATAGTGGAAAGCAGCCTTGGCAGAGTTGTGCTTACAGTAAATGGCTCTCGGCTAACCCCTCAGTAGTGCGACTTCAGAGCGGCCAGTTTCCCATAAAGTTATGTTTCTTGTGCTTCCAGAGGGTCATGCCCACTGGACTTCATGTTGACGTGAGGATGTTCTCTCAGAGGAGCTCCCATCTGGATTAAGAGATGGGTGGAGGGCAGTAAAGCATTTCCTGTTTCAGCAACCTTCCCTTCCTCATTCAAATCCTCTAACTTTATTTCTTCTCTTTTGGCCAGTGTAAATAACAAAGGTTCTTTTCCTTTGGGTGAGAAGGGAGATTTTAAATGTCCTATTAAATGGGCTAGAGTCAGTACTTTTGATTTTTAATTTGAATTTTGAGTTTCCCAAATGAAACAGGATGTTTGGACAGGACTTAAAGACATTGTTAGGAAGTAATTGTTTAGAGAGCTCAAGAGAAAGTCGGATCATCCAGGACCACACCATCCCGTCTCTCTGGCTGCAGAAAGAGCTGCAGATGCTGATGGCGTCCTCACATAGACAGCCCGGACTGATGACAGTGCTGTTAATGCCAACTGAACAGCTGAGGACAGTGATAAACCTGTAAATTTTTTATGACAGCAGAGATTGGATGGATCGCTCCAAAATCTATGATCAAAGTCTAGATTTTGACATAAGGGCACACATACTGGGGCTCATGGGACTTTCATTTGAGAAAATGTAGACCGCATCAACAACCTCTTAACAATCAAGCCTCTTAACTGGCTCTCAGCAGCTTGAGGTTTTCCCAAACTTGTCACTTGTCTGTTTGTGTTGATGATTTCATATCAAGTCTATCAGCACATAAAAAGCTGCATAGCAAATCAGGACTCTCACGAGCATTCACAAGTTTGTTGTCAATTTTCCACCTTAAACCATCATTCAGTTCATGAAAACTTATGTCATTATAGACAAAAGTATTTTTCCTGCCTCTTCTGTCGAAACAAACAGTTGTGAATACTGAAATTGATTTAACTGTTTGCTCATTTATGTTTCTCAGCTAGGATGATTTTGAGGATTTTACCAAAGACATAAATTCACCTGTTCTCAGTTAACTACATGATAAAAGTAGCTCAATAGCTTTTAAAATGTTACAGTTATATAATTTTACATTCCCGGTAAGAGAAAATATATTTCATTATCATGCACTGAATACACTGTCCCTACTGTAGCAACTACAGTATGCTCCTGTTGTCACTTCTTCTTCTTAAGGAGTTTAGTTACAACACATGCAATTTATGCAAGTGCATGTAGTTGTTATGAAAGCTAACACTGCTAAGCTTGTAGCTTTGTTTCTTTCTTGGTGGTTAAGTTCTCTGTATTTGAATTATTTCTGACAGGTATCTGGCAGCTCCTAGACATGAATGATGATGTGAAAAGAAAATAAAGAAGCCTAAGAAATGCAGCTGCAACAATATCCATCTCTAATCTGTGGACAGATGTACTGTAGCATCAGCTCAAATGTTAAGGAAACACTGTCCTAAATCTGTTTTGGGTCTCTTCTGATGTAGCGTAATGCTTTCTCTTACTTTAAGAATGCAGCCATCACTAATATGTGTACATTGGAGGATTATACCAGGCTGGTACACAGGACATTTTAGTATTTACTGTTAGAGCTATGGTGTGTAAACACAGGGTCATAAGTAAACAAGAAGGGGGAGGATTGATTGGTGTTTGTGTGGGTGTTTGGATTAGACTTCATCTGCCTATCTTTGCAGAAGAACCGTACAGCTGCAACTTAGAGACTTTTCAGTTAATGGGAGAAACACACACTTGCTGCCGCCCAGGACACTGTGTGCACAAAAAAGAATGTGTTTTGATTCGCTGCATTTATTTCAGACTAAACACATGAGACACTTGCTTTGACTCATGATATATGAAATATATTTTAGCTCATTGACCACCCATTCAGCTTTAAGATTCAACACATGGCTTTACGCTGCTTTACGACCAAATAAAACAAAGGGCAAAGACAGTATAGTCTTTTAATAAATGCAAAGATAAATAAAAAGGCAAAACATCAAAGGAAAGTAGTTGACACAAAAAACATCAAAAAGTGAATCTTTGAAAATGACTTTTAAGATGTGGCAATAGATTTTACCTTTATGACCTCATTAAACAATTTGTTTCAAAGCCCTGGATACCTGACTGAAAGAAATTGGTACTGTAATTGCTAATATGGGTACTGTGAGTTCTGTTTAAAGAATAATATACTACAAATGAGAGAGAAAAAAGAGTCTTCATCCAACATGTTACCAAAAGGTTAGGAATAAAGCAACACATATGAGCCCTCTTTGAACCTTTATCATACAACATTGTGGCTGGCAGGGAATTGTTATTGTTGATGCGTTAGAGGGATTTCCCATGAAGAGGTGGCTAATGATGCAGGACATCCTACACTGACTGATGTAGTACGAATAGTTCACTTGTTAGTGTGGAATTGGTGCATAACTGCCGCAAATCCAGATAACTCTCATAAGCTTTGAAACATTATTCCTCCAGTCTTGGCTGAGATCCCGTCTTTGATGTCCAGGAGATAAAAATGTGAAATTCCCAAAGGGAGTTTTCTGTCCCCATCAGCAAATGACTGATGTGCTGTTCCTTTGTGCTCCCGGTGTATTTGCAGTGCTTGTCAGACAGGTGCAAAGGCATTGACACTATTGTGTAATCAGATTTTGATTTTTACCTCACATGATTGAACCAGCTTCACAAAAATATTCTTAATATTTTGCAGTGACGAAAAACCTGCCTCTCCTTGCCGAGTCTCTGGTGCATAAATGATTGTTTTTGGATGTTTTACAAAAGCTCTCTACTCTGGCGACCACTCTCTCTCTCTCCATCTGCCTTAATTAGGAAATGCAGAGAGGGAACAGGCATTTTGTGTGTGTATGTAAGGAATGGAACGAGTGGAACAGCAGCCAAACATGAGTCCAAACAGAGAAACAGCATCCGTGCTAGTTTACAGTTCAGGGCAGGCTGCGCTCTGTAACTGAGTGTCTGCGTGTGGGTGCGTGTGTGCGTGCCTGTGTGTGCGTGTGTGTGTGTGCGCATGTGTGTGTGCGCATGTGTGTGTGTGCGTGTGTGTGTGCGTGTGGTGTCCTGCACGAGTGGACAACAGTATGAAAGTTACAATGCTGCACATGTATGATACTCTTTACTGTATTAAGATGAAGAATAGTTGCCGGATGCTCTGTGTTGCATCTCTTTCCCACATTGGTTCGTTTTTCCAGTACAGCCTTTAGGTGTCATTTACTGAGAGGTCTCATCTCAAAAACTGACTGCAAAGTCATCTCTTCATTCAGCAGTTCTCCCTGTTTTCCCCAAGGGCCGTTTTTTATTCAAGGATACAGTTACAAAATAGCCGTACATGGACTTGGTGTGTTCTCTCAGGAGTATTTTCGGAGACAATGTAATGACTCATTGCTCAGCACATTGAGAGTATTTGTGGGAGTTACATGTTTCTTTAGGCACGGGGGAGCCATCGCAAATCACACAGCCTCCTCTAAGCTTTGAACTGAGTCCCAGCTGGTGTCTTAAGTTCTGCACTAGATTGATCTTTATTCCTGGAGAAAGGCTTGTGGTTTCACTTGTGGTCAGTACAGAAGTGCACTGTGCTAACTGTACACACATCCTCAGACCAAACAACAGGGGAAAAAGAAAATAAGTCCCTTGTGCTTATAACACAATAAAAATTACATCTGGTTATTAAAGATTCCTTCGGTTTACCACCTAGTTTTTCTGCTTTTATAAGCGATCTGGACACTCACTTACATCCTGTATATTTGTAAAATGAATTGTCATAAAAGTCGTGTAACACTGTGAACTTTTTGTTTCGACAGATCGTGAGGACCAGTCCATCCTCTGCACGTAAGTGAAAATCTGTCACCTCCAAACTCACCTTTGTTGTCTTTGCTTAACCTTTACCCTGGAAGTCACATTAATTCTCGAAGGAGGGCTGTGTGTGCATGTGTGGAAGAACAGTTACATAATGCCTGTGTAAACACAGAGTTAGATGAATGAGATACCTGTCTGGTGTCTCAGCACCCACTTCCAACCAGCAAGAAATCATTCATATTTTAACAGTAATATGCTAGTTTTTTGTTTTTTTTTGAGGATGTTGCTGTTTGTCATAACACAATGCTGTGAGGTTGTGTTGTATTTAGATGGGGCGCAACTGAACGTGCATGAATGCGTCCGCAGCGCTCCCTGGGGGCTGTGGCCTCGCTCTCCTCACAGACTCTTGGTCAGGAAGTATGCCCTACATCTTGATGGGAGAACCAGATTAGATCTCCAAATGTTTGGGCTCCGTTTTGATTGTTTATTTGTTTTAAACTAATTATTGAGAACTTTGACTGGGCGATTGGACATCCAGGAACAAACAGCCTTGTTTTGTCAGATAATTATAACCTGATTTGAAGTTGACTTTCATTCAAAGTTAAGTATCAAGTTCATTTAGTTTTTCTTTATATTTTAAGGGCCTAGTATAGTGGCTGTGTTCAAAAGCAAAAAAGCAGTGTTCTGTTTATTTCAGTCCACTTCCAGTATAAATGTACATCGTTTTTGAGAGAGGAAGGATTCTTATGCATTAAATCAAACAAGTAAAGACAGTAGAAAAAAAATAAAACAGCACATCCTTGTGTATGGACCATAAATGTTCGTCCTCCACTGGCTCTGCTACAGTCGTTGTAATTTGCCGATTAGCATCAAACAGCTGGTAAAGGCTAACTAAGATCATAATATTTACTTTTCTATCTCTGAGCTAACAGTGGCACCTCATGCTGCTCAGCTGTGGTAACAGTAAAGGAAATGAGAGGAAGGGCTCTTTCCTCCTCGAGGCTCTTTTAACTCTGAATTTGCTGATGCCAGGATGCAGAAAAATCTTTGATCACATCAGACCATTTCCTCAACTATCAAAATGTTGGTAGTATTTATCCCTGTCTGTCTGTGTGTGGACATGTTAATGGTTAACAGCACTGGTACACAGGCTGTTTTGAACATGAATCTGACTGTTTGATGCTAATGTGACAAGGCGTACACAAAGCCTTGTTTAAAACCATTTAAAGTGATGAACTGGAAGTGATATGATACAGTTGAGCTGAAATGCAAACTCTGCCTCTGTCAGTCAGGACCACACAGTCACTTTAAGATTTCTGTTTGAGCTACAGCCAGACTGCCTCAGCAGGCCTCTGGAGCCATATAAGGGAGAAATGTTTCTGGTGCGATACATGGAATGTCATGTATGACATTCCCCTCCTTTGTGTGTGTGTGTGTGTGTGTGTGTGCACATGGCACATGTATGTGTAATGGTACTGTATGTTATTTGTCAGTATTTACAGTACTGTTTTTACAGCAGTTCATTTAACTTCCCTATTAAGGATTACAGTCTTCTGTACAGACAGAGACAGTGTTTATAATACATTTTCAGATTAATGCAGATCAAGTGGAGCAGAAATTGTTAAACTGACGCTGAGGCTGTTTTCATGTCCTGTCACTGTGGTACTTGATTGGTGGGAATTATGGCATATAGGAAATGGTCTGAAGAGGAAAACCCTAGCAACACATGTAGTATAAAGAACAACTTTGTAAAACCTTTCAAACTTTTTTTAACCACCTCCCAGAGAGTGAATGATCTGATTTTAGAGAGGCTTGCTGCATAAATGTGAATTCAGTTTGTTTAAGTCCTTTATGTTTCATCCAAGTCACAGATTTCACAATGATACGCCCACCCCCTTTGTATCATGTATAGGCAGTGATGCCAACATAACTATTTCTTGAATAATATTAATCTTTAATAGTAAGATACTTAAAAGCACACTTTAATACTGTCAGAGACCAGTATTGTGTCAAAAAAAACTTCATAAAGTTCATGAAAGTTATGGAGGAAACCCCATAATTTACCTTTCCATTGTGACACCACAAGAAACACCTGACACATCTCTCATACAGTTTCAACTAAATGTTTTTATGAGGTGTTGATTGCAGGGCTCACTGAGTATATTCTGGGGATTCTATAGGTGATTATATTCCTCAGATTCCTCCACACAGTGGCAAGAATTTGCCATGGGAAATAGCTGAGAGGCTACTTAAATCCACTCTCAAGATGTTGACATTTCATCTCAGCAGGGTCACCAGTTTCCTTTGTATGTATGTGTGTGAAAAACTGGACTGATGAAATCTCCACAAAACAATTCTCTGAGTGGGATACAATTCTTATTATTTAATTATTGGCAGGGGAAATCCCAGATTTAGGTTTAAATCTTTACAACTCCCAAAGCAGGAAGGATGTATGGCTATATCACTTCTGCTTGGCTCACATTAGGCTGTTTAATCTGTGCAACCAAGATTGAAAGACATTGAATTGTTACAAATTAAATACCCTCCAATTCAGGCAGTATTGGCCAATAGGGCTTTGGAAAAATGTATTAACCTTATTCAAGACCTATGGATAAAAGTTCAACTTAAACTCTGTAACTCTGCTTTGAGGAATATAAATTACAAGATAAGACAAGAATAATTAGATGGTGTTCATATTACCCTGATTTTAAGCCTGATTATTTTGATCCTAGATTTAAAAACTGGATAGCCAAAGGAATAACAACATTTTAAAAGCAGGAATTAAATATATATCTACAATTACATCATTAAGTTGTTAGAAATGGCCCACTAGATACGGATTACTCAGGGCTGAAAGACATTATAGGAGCCTATTTTTCATAGTTAAACACATATCCAGACCTTATAAGGCCTACATGACAAAAAATCTCATTCCAAAGGCTATGTTAAAAATAAATGGGAAAATTAAAGTAATTTTGAGCTTTCAAAGGAGGAATGGTACAGCTTTTGTGATTTTCACTGGAAGTGCACTAACTCACATACGTGGAGAGAATTTAGATGGACATGTGTAATTAGATTTTTGTATTATCCCAAAGAAAAAAGCACATTTTACAGATGATTCACGTGCTGGAAACAGTGTGGGAGCCTGGACGCCAATCACTGGCATATAATGTGGGAATGTCTAGTAATAATGAAATTACATTTCTGGTCAGAGATGTACAAAACATTGACGGGCATATTTGATATGGAAATACCTTTCCAGTTTAACACTTTTATTTAAGAAAAGTCCGCTTTCACTCAGGGCATTTCAACTTATTTGTTGTTCTGATATCTGCTAAGAAAACCATCACTAAGCACTGTCTGCTTCCTCACTCCCCCACAATAGAAGAATGGACAAATATGGTTAATAAAGTATAAATAATGGGAAAAAATATTTTTCACTTTGCATACAAATAAACTGATTTACTAAGTTATAGTCAAAAAGAGTTTTCTTGTGAGACAGTCATGGCTATGTAAGGAAAGCTTTCCTGGTCTTCTAACCAATTTTGGGTTAGGGTTAGGGTTTGTTTTTAAAACTTAGATAACTTACTGGATTGTCTCACAACATGTTAATGCGTATCTCTGTTGCTAGAAATCCCTCTTTCACAATGAAAAATAGTTATTGGTCATTTTATAGGATGGATATTGTTTTTAAAAAATGCTGTTCATTTGTTGCAGACTTCTAATGCTCCCTTTAACTGCAAAGCTATTTATTTTTTACTTTTAAAATGTTCGCAACTATCTCAACACTGAATAAAGACTTGCAAAAAAAAATTTAAAAAATGATGAAATGAACAAAGTGGCCATAAAGTGGCAGGATGTTGCCAAAGAGTGTAGATTCACTGCCTTTTCTGACCTTGCCATGTATTTATGGAGGGGGAGGAATCCTGTAAGTTCATCTCTCTAGACTGTCGAGATTTTCTGTTTTTTCCTGAAATGCTAAAGAACTTTGCAGGATGTTGAGGGGACAAGTGTTTGTCCTCAGCCTTGTTGACTTGTGACCCTTTGAAATAATATAATCCCTGACCACATTCCATCACAGGTTGCACACACTTCTTAATCTGTTTATCAGTGAAGTTCGGTGAAAGTTTCACAAAATCATAATAAAATGTAATAACACGTGAATATTAGCAGTATGGTACCTGGCTATGGCGTAGGTGCTCTAACCCATTCTATACTTCCAAATAATCTTATGATCGTAAGTGAAACCTGTGCTGATGGTAAGCAGGACATGCAGGATGAGGCAGTTTGGAACATCTGTAGGAAAAACTCCCATCAGAATTAATTTTGCTCTAACAGCTGCCTACAGTAGGAGCCTGGATGTCGTGTGTCCTTACCAGACATGAACAGGACAGGGTAATTAGATTCCTCTCAGAGCTGCCAAGCCCTAACACTGAGAGCATCCCATGCCTTTTATGGACCCATGCTTGAGGATGTGTCTCTGGGTTAGACTGCTGTCTGATAGCTCTGGGATCGTTCAACTTTGTCTAAGTGTCTGAGGTCGTTTTCAGGGAAGAAAGAATGTGTTCTGGCTTCTGTTTGAAAATGTTTGAGTTAAAAACTGTTTTTAAGAGATAGCTCATCTTTTAGACGTCTGACTGGTTTGAGAGTATCTGTCATATAACTCCTAATAATTTTGTAGATGTCATAAGAAGTTAAGAAGAAGCTACTTACACTCTGATTTTGTTGCCATGAAGTGTCAGGCGAATGGTTCTGTGCTGCTGGTCATTTATTTAAAGGAATAAATCAACTTTATTGATATGTTTTTTGTTTTCTTATAGAGATTTACATAAGAAGATTGATATTACACTCATGTCTCTACAGTAAATATTAAGATGTCAGCAGCCTGTTAACTTTGCTTAGCATAAACACTGGAAACAGGGGGAAACTCTTAGCCTGGCTTTAGCCTAATGGCTAACCACCTTTGTTGTATGTCATACATCCCTCTTTCCCCACATTTCCTGTCTTTCTTTACACAGTCTACTATAAAAATAAAGGTAGAAATGCAAATAAAAATGTTTGAAAGAGAAATAAAAACTGCTAGACTTTGTGCCTCTCCGCATTTCCAGCCTTTATGCCAAGCTAAGCTAAGCAGTATCTGGTTGAAGCTTCGCATTTAGCATTATCAATCTCATCTAACTCCTGGCAAGAAAGCATTTAAAATAAAAATTTCCCCTAAATATGTATAGATAATGTAAGTGATGGTGAAAGGATCAGTGTGTAGTAGACAGACTGAACAATAACATTATTCTTTGTGTCAGGTGTTGGTGCGGTTATCTCTGCTGCACATGATTTCCATTCAATTAAACTGGGTTATTGAACTGTGAACAGAGAACCTGTCGGTGCTGATTATCTTCTCGTTCTCTGCATCATTCCCTTTCACTATCTCCCCCTTGCATCTTTTAATCCCCCTCTCATTTTTCCATCTCTAGTGGGGAGTCTGGTGCTGGGAAGACGGAGAACACCAAGAAGGTCATCCAGTATCTGGCTGTTGTGGCCTCCTCACACAAAGGCAAGAAGGACAGCAGTGCTGTAAGTACACATGTTAAGTGAGAATGTTGTATTAAAAGTTAGGATGTGCCAACCAGTTCCCTCACACTTCAAAATATGTAGGAACCTGCCCAGTTTAATCCTGTATATCAACATTTCCTCCAAATAGCAACAATCAGGAGCACAGTTGGCCTACGTGAGTAAAGGGGAATGCCTAAAGTGTGTTTTTGTGTGTAGTGTTTGCGTGTGTTCCTTCATTACGTTAGAAAAGTGCATGAAGATGGTGTCACTGAGTTACCCGAAAACCCTTTTTTTTCTTCATGTAATTATTTTTCTTACAGCAAGGGTCAAGATCCCGAACCTTACTGCTCTTGAGTTAGAAGGCGTTTCCCCTAACATTTGTCGTTTCTGTATCTTTACCCAACCAGAACTGATTTAGACTGCATGATCATCGTCGTCATAGTACTGACTCCGAATCACTTTTCAAACCTACAAAATGTTCAGTGAAGGACGTCTAATGTTGCATACTCCTGAACAGGTTTATCATGTTGAGTTTTGTGTCCTCTATCTTCTCAAGAACACCCTTTCACTGCCAGTGGAGATTAGACTGAATCCTCCCCGGCAGTGAAAGGGTCTCTCACAGATCAACGAGCACAGTGTGAGCATGCCCATCTCCTGGTCTTGTCTATCAAACACCGACCCCCCCTTCTCCCCCCCTCCTCATACACCTACCTGTCAGTTACCCTGACACGGGGCATTGACTGTGTTGTCCTGTAGCATTTATTGGTTTGCACCGTTTCTAAAAACTTCCTGTCTGGGCTAAAACAAGCTCTGACACCCTCTGTAAGGTTTGATTAAGAACTCTTCTTGCGCTTCAGGCTGGATCAGGCCTGAGTAAGATGAGGACTCGATGACTCCTGACTAGATGCTCATGGTTTTGGTTTTGATGGCATTGATGTAGGTAACAGAGAGATTCAGTTATAGGTCAAAGTGATACTTCCCTTTGCCATTGACCCTGCTCACCCCGCTCACCCACAGGGGTTTTGCCCCAGAGGAAATGTTGTACTGTACTCTGTCCTCTGTTGGACTTCAAGGCTCCCACGGACCTTGCCTGAACAGAAATAGCATTGGGTTGATCTCTTTGCTCTGCTCTCACTTTCTCTCCTCCTCAGGCACGACTTTGACTCCTGCTGCTTCTGTCTTCATAAGTATCTTTACATAAACAGAATCTCCAAGAAAACAATCCTTCCCATCTGCTGTTACTTTCACTTTCTTGCCATTTCGCTTTGCTCTGTTTCTCTTTTCCTTCTCTCTCCTTTCTTTCTCAGTGACTTAAATGAAAAGGACCCTCCTCTCTGCTTTGCCAACTCTGAACTGCACCTCAGCAGCTGGTCTGTATCTTTCCTCTCTTTCCATAAACTTAAAAAAGATCTTTGACTTTTATCTTGATGAATCCAATAGACAAACAGGACAATAAAGGTACAAATAAAAAACAACAAAGCAAACAGGGCAGCATATTTTCACAGCTAAAATGCTAAGATTAGTTATCTCCTATCACCTTTACCTCTTCATGTAAATTAAATAACAAAGCCAAACTTCATAGAAATCCCCTCATGAATTGTTAGCCTTTGCAATTAGAGATTCAGAAATGTCCATGGTTAATTCCAACCATTCAGCTTTGGATGGCTTTGGATGTTCGTCTTCCAGAAGGCAGAGAACAACCCTCCAATAGAATTGTTTGTTTTAATTCATCATCATTAGAAAGAACATTTGTCAACAGATATTTTGAAAATGAGTCGTCTCACATTCCCAGTTCCAGTGGCATTTTTAACACAAGTCGTGCTCTCCTTCTCTTCATGGCTTTAGCTCGTTTACAGGGTAGCTGAAGGGAGTGTTTTTAAGTGAGAGAGTAGGTAAGGTAGAGGTCTGTAGCACCTGACCTTGACGCTCGGCTGACACGGACCCCTTTGATCAGGTGGATTAGCTCGATGCAAAGTGACGGTGTGTCTGCCTCATTTACTGACCATCACCCAGCTCCACCTACAGTCCAAAGGCTCTGCAGTCACGCTGGAAGCAAATCGCATCTCCTGCAAGTCTGTTCGTGAATCAGAATCATTTTAGTTTGCCGATACACTGAATCCAAAGACTATGGGGGGATTCTTTAAGGGTTTTGTAATGCTAACATTATTGTAAGGCCTCGTCTGACCCAACATAACCTCAGTCTTTTATCGCCTGCTGTTTTTACATCGTCAACAGCAGCTTCTCCTCATTTTAAAAATTTCTCCCTAAACGGGTAGAGAAATCTTAGGTCATGGGTCTGTGTTACATAATATACTGTAGAAACTCAAAGGAGATTAGCATGGAATTATATTTTGCGCTTACAGATAATTGTACATTTACTTCGGCATCCTTGATCTTGTTCTTTTATGTTTTCTTTTCTTTTTACATATCAGTGAGCCTATCCTAACCCACACCCACCCTGAGCAACCTCATCCCCACCAAACACCCCCTGCTGCCCTCCACCTCAAGTAACCAATCAGTGTGTAACACCAGTGTTTCTCACTGTCATCACTAGGGGGAGCTGGAGAAGCAGCTCCTGCAGGCCAATCCCATCCTGGAGGCCTTCGGAAATGCCAAGACCATCAAAAATGACAACTCCTCTCGATTTGTGAGTTAACTGTAGACGTGGATATTTTGATGTTTTGGTTTCTAATGTGATATGATTCTTTATTTATATCTTGTTTATGTATTGGTAATCACGCCAGTCCATCCTGTAACATCTTCTTTCCTCATCACTCTAACAGGGAAAATTCATCCGCATCAACTTTGATGTGACCGGCTACATTGTTGGAGCCAACGTTGAGACCTGTATCCTTATTTATTTTCTAATCTTTGACATATTGTTCAGATTATTTCTCAGCCTAAAAAAAGAGATGTCTTAAGTCTCTGATCTGGAACATGAAATGTGGTCTAAAATGATTTCTTCATCTGTCCCTCAAGTCACACTCCTACTTTTTAACATGGTAGCATCTTATTTTGTATCATGCTTTCATTCAGATCTTTATATGGGGCTGAAGTTCGTATAGCATCAGCATAGAAAATGTTTGTATTCTTTAACAGCTAACTGCTCTCAGATCTGCTGGAGAAGTCTCGCTGTATCAGACAGGCAAAGACAGAAAGAGCTTTTCACATCTTCTACTACATGATTGCCGGTGCCAAAGAGAAACTGCGTGGTGAGTTACAATCTACAGCTCAGTCTTAGTTTCAGTTTGACTCTCATGTATTTTTAGTTGATCCACTGGGATTTAGAAATAGGTCATGTAATCCTTTAACTGATGTTAAACCATGATAATTAAGTTAAAGCTGAGAAAACATGCTCCTATGTGTGGTTGACCTGTGTTGTTGTCCTAGGCCAGCAACTAATTCACAAAAAGTGAAACCTTCATTCATTCAGAGGACACTGACTTGAACTATTAAGACACATTAAATCACCAACTATGTGACTATGTGTTTTTTCTCAGAGGAGCTTCTTCTGGAGCCCTTCAGTAATTACCGCTTCCTGAGTGCGGGCCACGTTCAGATCCCTGGCCAGCAAGACGATGAGATGTATGAAGAGACCATGGAGGCCATGAAGATCATGGGCTTAACCGATGAGGAGAGAATCGGTATCAGTGACAATTCTGATCTTACCTCTGCTTGGCGAGAGCAAGACAGGCGGCTAAGAGTGGGATTGGGTAAGACGCGACTACTGTCTCACTTTAACTGTCACACTTGTTTTTTCCAGATATCCTCAAGGTGTGCTCCACAGTGATGCAGTTGGGAAACATCGAGTTCAAGAAAGAGAGGAACCAGGAGCAGGCCACCATGCCAGACAACACCGGTTAGACACCTTTACTTCCTGCTTAGAAAATCTGTGTTTATCAACTTGTGTTAATTTGACAATTTTCAATAAAATATTCACTTTACTTTATTTTTATCTATGGACGTGACTCTGCACGTAGACAGAGGAAAGAGACATGCAGTTAAAGTTTACCAACACATTTCTTGTTGTGTCTACAGCGGCACAGAAGGTGTGTCACCTGCAGGGCATCAATGTGACAGACTTCACCCGAGCCATTCTCACCCCTCGAATCAAAGTGGGCAGAGAGGTGGTGCAGAAGGCACAGACCAAAGAGCAGGTACTGCAAGTGGTGCACTGTGTGAAACTATAAGAACAAGGAAACCCAACCCAAACCTGTCATCTGAGTTTAAATTATTCTTCTTCATCAGTCTCATTAGATATCTTCTGTTTGTGTGTATCTGTAAGGCCGACTTCGCTACTGAAGCTCTGGCTAAGGCTGTCTATGAGCGACTGTTCCGCTGGATCCTGTCCCGAGTTAACAAAGCCTTGGACAAAACCAAACGCCAAGGAGCCTCCTTCCTGGGAATCCTCGACATTGCCGGCTTTGAGATCTTTGAGGTATAGACATGTCGATCGCTGAAGAGTCAGAAAGCAGGTGAACACCAAAATATACACAAAATATTCATGCAGGATGAGTGTCTTTAGCTCTGTCTTTTGGTTGTTACAGGATAACTCCTTTGAGCAGCTGTGCATCAACTACACCAACGAGAAGCTGCAGCAGCTCTTCAACCACACCATGTTCATCCTGGAGCAGGAGGAGTACCAGAGGGAGGGCATCGAGTGGAACTTCATCGACTTCGGCCTTGACCTGCAGCCCTGCATCGAGCTCATCGAGAGACCAGTGAGTGGCCTTTAGACAGCAAATACACGAAAATCTACTTCACCTAATGGTTAAGCCAAAAGAGTTCTCTGGCCTTTCAGAGATGTTGTAGTGATTTAGTATGCTGTAATGTCTTAATGTCTTAATGCTGGTAAAACCTTGCACTCACTGCACTTTCTCTGTAGAACAACCCTCCTGGTATCCTGGCCCTGCTGGATGAAGAGTGCTGGTTCCCCAAAGCCACAGATATCTCCTTTGTAGAGAAACTCATGAACACACAAGGGAACCATGTGAAATTCGCCAAACCTAAACAGCTCAAAGACAAGACAGAGTTTTCTATTTTTCATTATGCTGGGAGGGTGAGTATGAATGGATGTGTGTAGTATGATATAAACATGATGTGTTGCCTTATTGAGGTTGTAAATCTTCTATTATATAAAAAAAAAGCATATATGTTTCAAGGTCAGATAACATTGATGTTGTTTGTAGGTGGACTACAATGCCACTGCCTGGTTGACAAAGAATATGGACCCTCTAAATGACAACGTCACATCTTTGCTCAACAACTCCTCCAGCCAGTTTGTGCAAGACCTCTGGAAAGATGGTGAGATGTCTGAATCACCTGCTCTCAGTCAGACACAGCTCGCCAACAAGGGGCTACATTTATATTTGAAGGAATTATCTATGAGAATCAGTTATAAATATAATTTCATATTTGTAGCTGTCAGCTTGCATAGACGATTTGTTAATATACTAATGAAGAAATTTGATCAAGGATCTCAGTGCAGTGATACTAATAAAGATGAATATTTGATAACTGACACTGCAATGATATTTGATTGTGAAGTACATCAGCTTGTTTGTAAATTAAAATTGTGTCCATCTCATTTTGGAGTTAAAGCCTCTATCTGTTAGATCTGAAACAACAAATAACACAGTGGTAGACAGAAACACATGCCGCTGCCACCCTCACACAAACCTTACCTGTGGACACTGAGGTGACAAACACTTCACCGCTTTACATCTAGGTTCTCTCATTTTTCTACAAACAAAACACTCGAAAGACTCACTCAAGATTTCATATTTTACTCACAGGAAATGAAATTACAATAGGAATCAAACACATTAGATCCAGCACACTTTTTACCATTTTAAGTTGAATGGACACACTTGTTTTTTTCCCGTTTAACATAAACGTGTTGAATGTTACAGCTGACAGAGTGGTTGGTCTCGACACGATAGCCAAGATGACGGACAGCTCCATGCCGAGCGCCTCAAAGACCAAGAAGGGAATGTTCCGCACGGTGGGACAGCTCTACAAGGAGTCTCTGGCCAAACTCATGACCACACTGCACAACACCCAGCCCAACTTCGTCAGATGCATCATCCCCAACCACGAGAAGAGGGTAAAGAAAAGTGTCACACGTGTTTCATATGGCCAATTTCCTTCCTAGATGACGTCTGTCTGACACAGTGATTATTGTAGGTGATAAAAATAACTTATTTGACCTTTGACCACTGTCAAATTGTTTCAGAGTAGGACAGTACAGTAGTGTAGTGATTAGCACTGTCATCTATCTAGATGTGTTAACCCTTGTGAAAGGCTGACCCCCTGTGACCATCTCCAGATCCTGTGAACCTGAGTAGGATAAGCATTTCAAAAAATGGATGTATGTTTTAGGGGAAAAAATAGGTATTTACAACAGATCCAGCACTTTAATCTATTGCGTCATTGTACAATCAAACAGTATTTGCTTTTCTGTTACATTTATGTATTTCCAAAGACACAAAAACAACAAAACAACACAGCCAGGCAATATCGAGGGAGTTATGTGTATTTCCTTCATAAAACCTAGTGCATTAAAAATGAAATCCTGATCTCCTCAGGCAGGGAAGCTGGATGCTAATCTGGTCCTGGAGCAGCTGAGGTGTAATGGTGTGTTGGAGGGGATCAGGATCTGCCGACAAGGATTTCCCAACCGAATCGTCTTCCAGGAGTTCCGCCAGCGGTGAGTGGGATCTGAGGGCTCACTAAACTCCTACAGTGCTACTGAGTGCATCGTGTTTTCAAAACCAGTTAATAATATTGCTGCAAAGCTTTCTGAACATATTAAGCTTGACATATTTATTGTCTCCTTACAGTTATGAGATCTTGGCTGCTAGCGCTATTCCCAAAGGTTTCATGGATGGTAAACAAGCCTGCTGCCTCATGGTAAACTTACTTCAAAATCCCAACCAAAAAAAACACATTCAGTGCAGTCACACAGATATTTCATCCCAAAGTATATAGTCTTATTCTTTGAGAGCCATTAACATCTCATCTTCCTCACTGATCTCCTGTCTGCATAGATCAAACATCTGGACTTGGACCCCAACCTGTACAGGATTGGACAGAGTAAGATCTTTTTCCGAACAGGAGTGTTGGCCCAGTTGGAGGAGGAGAGAGATCTGAAGATCACTGTGATCATCATCGCTTTCCAGGCCCAGGCTAGAGGCTTCCTGGCAAGAAAGTATGAATAAACAAGCCTCCTCACACACACTTCACCATCTAAATAAATGTCAATGTCTGTTATGTGTTATGCTGCTCACAGGTTCAGTATATCTCATCTTTAAGACAGTATTTGGGCCTTTTTTTATTTAACTGGAGAGAGGGTTTCATATTTATTTTTTTTGTTCTTGCAGTTTCAATCACTATAAATTTGAACTTTGCATATTATTCATCATATGTTGTTTTTACTGCTGTATTTCTAAAGGGCATTTGCCAAGAGGCAACAGCAGCTCACAGCCATGAAAGTGATCCAGAGGAATTGTGCTGCCTACCTCAAACTTAGGAACTGGCAGTGGTGGAGACTCTTCACAAAGGTCAGCTGCTTATTCATGTAACAATATCACAATACTCCCCTGTGCTTTAGGCTCTCTTCTCACTTTTTATGACCCTTGACCCCATGTTAAAAATGTGATGTTGCCCATTCTCCTGAACTACAGGTCAAGCCTCTGCTGCAAGTGACCCGACAGGAGGAGGAGATGAGTCTGAAGGAGGAAGAACTGCAGAAGGCGAAAGAAGTTGCTTCAAAGGTTGAATCTGAGCTGAAGGAGATCAGCTTGAAACACACATCGGTAAAGGATGAAATCTGCAGGAATGACACAGACACATTTTTGCTTTCAGTGGATGTCACAACCATATAAAACTGCCTCAAAGTATCAAATTGATGCTCCTTTTCAGTGATTATTTATATAATAATAATAATGATAATAATAATAATAATAATAATAATAATAATAATAATAATAATAATAATAATAATAATAATAATAATAATATTTAATAGTGTTAAATAAGAACAAAAAATAAGATACTGTGAGTTGTCCACCTGGAATCTATTGATAATGAAGCTGAGCCAAATCTTTTTCTCTCTGTGTGCTCCAGGTTTTGGAGGAGAGGAACGCACTGCAGGAGCAGCTTCAGGCGGAGACAGAGCTGTACGCCGAGGCTGAGGAGATGAGAGTTCGTCTGGCGGCTAAGAAGCAGGAGCTGGAGGAGATCCTTCATGAGATGGAGGCAAGGCTGGATGAAGAGGAAGAACGTGCTCAGGCGCTGCTATTGGATAAGAAGAAGATGCAACAGCAGATGCAGGTCTACACATCTGTTTCTTGCTTTGCTGTTGTTTTGCTGCTATTGTTGCTGTAAAATGTCACTTTGCTTATCTCCACATTTAGCTACGCATACTCTGACAATGTGATGATATTGGAATTGTGTAGGAATTGGAGGAACATTTGGAAGAGGAGGAGGACGCCCGTCAAAAGCTGCAGCTAGAGAAGGTCACCTGCGATGGAAAGATCAAAAAGCTGGAGGATGACATCCTGGTAATGGAGGACCAGAACAACAAGCTGCTGAAGGTAAGTACAGCATATATCAGACAGGCCTCACTATAGGTCAAGAAATGCAAATTTGGCAAATAGATGACCTTCTTCGTGGTGTTTTGTAGGAGCGGAAGCTGATGGAGGAGAGAATTGCAGACTTCAGTGCCAATCTGGCTGAGGAGGAAGAGAAGTCAAAGAACCTCACCAAGCTCAAAAACAAACACGAGTCCATGATCTCTGAATTAGAGGGTAATCATCTTTTATGCATTCTCACGTATTAAATGCCCTCAAACCATTACTGATGTCACAGTTAAAGCTGTACTATACCAAGAAACATAGATTTATGCTAACTGTTCCCCCTCTTCTGTACTAATAGTCCGCTTGAAGAAAGAAGAAAAGAGTCGCCAGGAGCTGGACAAGGCAAAGCGGAAGTTGGAGGCAGAGTCGAATGACCTACAAGAGCAGATAGCCGACCTGCAGGCTCAGATTGCCGACCTCAAAGCTCAGCTCGCCAAGAAGGAAGAGGAGCTACAGAACGCCTTGGCCAGGTAAAGTCCTGAAAAGTTACATTAGTATCCGTTTACCACCATATCCTGTATACCACATCAACTTTGAACCTGTTCAATGCTATTTCTATAACTTGTGTTATGCTCACTAGTATCTTCCTCTGCCCTTAATATTTTCTTCTCAGGTTAGAAGATGAGACAGGCCAGAAAAACAATGCTCTGAAGAAGATCAGAGAGCTGGAGGGACACATCTCCGACCTGCAGGAGGACCTCGACTCTGAGCGGGCGGCCAGGAACAAGGCAGAGAAGATCAAACGGGACCTCGGGGAGGAGCTGGAGGCCCTCAAGTCTGAGCTAGAGGACACTTTAGACACAACTGCCACTCAGCAAGAACTAAGGTCAGTCATAAAATACTAAAATATAATAAAATGCAAAACTTGATATTAATAAACTTATTTTCTTTGTTATCCAGTGTAATATACAATAATTTTTAAATTGCCAACACTGTTTCTAGGAACTATTTGTAATATTCCTTTGTTATTTAAAATTTTAGATATTGGTGTCAGAGGTCATAATTGTTTAGGAAATATCTGCATAATCCATCCACCTGCTCTGCAGAGCCAAACGTGAGCAGGAGGTGAACCTGCTGAAGAGAGCCATCGAGGATGAGAACCGAACCCATGAGGCCCAGGTCCAGGAGATGAGACAGAAACACACCCAGGCTGTGGAGGAACTCACAGAGCAGCTGGAGCAGTCCAAACGAGTAGGCCTGCATTATTTCATACAGTGTTATACATACTTAGGTGCCAATTAGCTTGTTTATTTAGTTTAAACTTCCCTTTTTTGTCAAATCTAAATGATACTGATGTTCTACTTTCTCTTTTCTGCTCAGGTGAAGTCAAACCTGGAGAAGGCGAAACAGGCTCTAGAGAAGGAGACGTCAGAATTAACCGTTGAGGTGCGCTCACTGACCCAGGCCAAACAAGATGGGGAGCACAAGAGGAAGAAGTTGGAAGGTCAGGTGGTAGAACTGCAGTCACGCTTCACCGACAGCGAGAAGCAGAAGGCTGAGCTGGGAGAGCGCTGCTCCAAGATCACTGTAAATCATCAGTCACATCAGCACTGTACAGAGCAAAAAATACCACACATATACGCTCAATATAAAACTCCAAGAAACCTCATCTATTTTTATTTTCATACAGGTTGAACTGGAGAGCGTGACAAACCTGCTGAATGAAGCAGAAAGCAAGAACATCAAACTGAGCAAAGACGTCAGCAGCTTAGCCTCCCAACTCCAAGACACACAGGTAACCTGACATGCAGCAGAACTTTCTGAGCTGTACTATATTCCTTATACAATTTGTATGTTATATTTCCTCTGATAGTTAAATACACAAAATAATGCTGGCTGGCAGCAAGTTGAACTGAAAACTTTGACCTTTGACCTGATGTGTTGCTACAGGAGCTGCTGGCTGAAGAGACGCGTCAGAAGTTGCAGTTCTCCACAAAGCTGCGGCAAGCAGAGGACGACAAGAACAGTCTGCAGGAGCAGCTTGAAGAAGAGATGGAGGCCAAGAGGAACGTGGAGAGACACGTGTCCACCCTCAACATCCAGGTCAGAGGTCAAACTAGGAGTCGCTAATTATCAGATTATTTAGGCAAGTGGGAGGTTTTTAGATGTGACTCTTGACTAAGTAACCTGAAAACAAAAGCAAAATTCCACTTTTATCATCAGTGACTGACGCAGTCTTGTTCTGCCCGCAGCTTTCTGATGCAAAGAAGAAGCTAGAGGAGATGGCAGGAAACATTGAGCTGCTTGAAGAAGGCAAGAAACGTCTGCAGAGAGATTTGGAGGCAGCCAACACCCAGTTTGAGGAGAAGGCCTCTGCATACGACAAGTTAGAGAAGACCAAAAACCGTCTGCAGCAGGAGCTGGAGGACACGCTGATGGACCTGGACAACCAGAGACAGAACGTGTCCAACCTGGAGAAGAAGCAGAAGAAATTTGACCAGGTCAGATAAATCCAGAAAAAAGAGATACTGCCAGAGGATTTTGATTAATACAAATTTGTATTACCACAAAAAAGTTGACAGAAGTGATTACTGCCACATAAAAGAAATATTATAGTGATTTGAAGCATATTGAGAAAACTAATATTTAACTGAAAGGTAGGTGTAGTCATTTTTCTCAGATTTCGAAGATGTTAATTGAACTTTAGCTCATGACTTTTCAAAAACATGTTGGATTGAAGCTACACATCCATTCATCAGTGGTTATTTGACCTGCAGATGCTGGCTGAGGAGAAGAGTATCTCCAGTAAATATGCAGATGAGAGAGACCGTGCTGAAGCTGAGGCTAGAGAGAAGGAGACCAAAGCTCTGTCTTTGGCGAGAGCTCTGGAAGAGGCCCAGGACGGCAGAGAGGAGCTGGAGAGAGCCAACAAGGCCCTGAGGATGGAGATGGAGGACCTGATCAGCTCCAAGGATGACGTGGGAAAAAATGTTAGTGCTGGAACATCCCTGGACAAATTACACTTCAGACTGATATCACTGGATTCATCAATATGATTTGTTTATGATAAATATAGTATTCTGGTTAATTTGAAAATATATTGATGGCAGGTCCACGAGCTGGAGAAGTCCAAACGAGGCCTGGAGGCCCAGGTAGAGGAGATGAAGACTCAGCTGGAGGAGCTGGAGGACGAGCTGCAGGCGGCTGAGGATGCCAAGCTGCGTCTGGAGGTCAACATGCAGGCCCTGAAGGCCCAATTCGAGAGAGACCTCGTGGGACGGGATGAGATGGGCGAGGAGAAGAAGAGGCAACTGGTCAAGCAGGTAAAGAGCCATAAAAACTATGAGAAAAATATGGTCGTTGAACGTTGCACCAGCTACATCAGAAATCTAAGTGACGGTGTGCACTGATCGCAGGTTCGTGAGCTGGAGACAGAGCTGGAGGATGAACGTAAACAGAGGGCCCTGGCAGCAGCAGCCAAGAAGAAGCTGGAGACAGACATGAAAGATCTGGAGGGACAGATCGAAACATCCAATAAGGGACGAGATGAGGCTATCAAGCAGCTCCGCAAGCTTCAGGTAAGAGTGAAGGGCTGGAATGCACATTTTCCTCCAACATTTCCTTCTATTTCTAAGCTTTCACATTGTTGGAGGCCTTTACTTCAAACAATGAGAGTACCAGCTTCCAACCCATATCCAAATGTAATATATGTACAGTACATATATTGAATTTCCATATATGAAATAAATGTACATATAAAATAAAAACATATTTAAAAATTATATAGGAAACCTATTAGAAATTGGAACAATTTCATATATTGACATGTCCCGCCCATATAAAAATGTATGTTTATGTATGTATGCTTAAATTATAGACATATGTTACATAAATATATATCCATCCCAAAGACTGTCAGTATATATTGATATTATAAATAGTGGGTTCCAAAAGTCGGAGACCACTTTCCCAGAATGGGAAGATAGACAGTAAGAAAAACATATAAAAGCCTATAAAATTTTTATATGTAGGTTGTTTTAATAAACTTGCTTGCAGCATATTATACCATATAAAAATTCATCATAGATATTTTTAATCTATGTACAAATTTTACTATGGGTATTTCATATGTATTATAAAGTTAAATCTCCACATATCCAGAGAATGTATATACATAATAATTATATATCCCCTTATAGGTGACATATATGGCACCATCACTCTTGATATAGGAACATACATATATGTTACATATTAGATTTTTCTATGGGACGTTACCTCATGTTGAAGTGCTCTGGTCAGAAATACTGGGTTACTATGTAAGAACAGACATGGAATGTGCTGAAAACTCGCTTGAACACAGCACATGACTCAAAAGCTCTGGCCTCAGTCCTGTAAATGTACCTGGTAAATAAATTAGTCTGATGCTGATTGTCTCTATTTGTGTTTCTCTTCCTCCCTCCAGGCTCAGATGAAGGACTACCAGAGGGAGTTGGAAGATGCCCGTGCCGCCAGGGATGAGGTGCTGACTACCGCAAAGGAGAGTGAGAAGAAGGCCAAGAGTCTGGAGGCTGAGCTCATGCAGCTGCAGGAGGTAACACTTTAGATTCCTAACAAGGTAGACAATTGTCTGAGAACAGAGGCTTGAAATAATGAATTCATCACTAATCTGTTTCTAGGAACTGGCTGCAGCTGAAAGGGGGAGGAAGCAGGCAGAGGCCGAGAGAGACGAGCTGTCTGATGAGCTGGCGAGCAACTCCTCTGGAAAGTGGGTGGAGAGTTCACGCTGTTGCCTTTGTCTGTGAACTAAAAGTAGAAAAGAAAATATGATTACATTTGATTTCCCTGTGGCCCCTGTGTTCAGGTCAGCCTTGGCAGATGAGAAGCGTCGTCTGGAAGCGAAGATCTCCCAGCTGGAGGAGGAGCTGGAGGAGGAGCAGAGCAACATGGAGATCCTCAACGACAGGCTGAGGAAGAGCTCACAGCAGGTGACCAGACTGTTGCAGCCATATGAGTCTTCACTAGGCTCATAGAGTCCATAGACCTCGTCCCTCTCTCCATTCCTGTTTCTCCTGTTAACAGCACATATTCCCGACACAGGTGGATCAGTTGAACAACGAGCTGCAGACAGAGCGCAGCACCTCCCAGAAGAATGAGAGCGCTCGGCAGCAGATGGAGCGCCAGAACAAGGAGCTGAAGGCCAAGCTCCAGGAGATGGAGAACCAGGTCAAATCCAAGTTCAAGTCCTCCATCTCCGCCTTGGAGGCCAAAGTGGCACAGCTGGAGGAGCAGCTGGAGCAGGAGAACAGGTTGGGGACAAAGAAACACAAAAAGTATTATGTCTGATAAATAAAGTTGTTGTTGTTGTTAGGTGGTTTCATGCCATTACACACTTGCATCCATCTAAAAGTAAAACAAGGAATTCATTTACCTGCTCCAGTAAAGTCTGTATCGTTTACATCAATGATACTTATTGTGTACCACTGTGAATTCAAGGTTCACTTAAGAAAAACCCTGCTTTCAAGCTCCTTTATTCTTTTGCTTTTCATTTTTTAAAATGACATCTGTTTAACTTCCTCAGTCACCTTGAACTCTTCTGTCTTTTCTCAGAGACAAGCAGGTAGCTGCCAAGAGCATACGCCAGAAGGACAAGAAGCTCAGGGACCTGCTGATGCAGGTGGAAGACGAAAGAAAACAGGCAGAGCAGTACAAAGACCAGGTACGATCTCTTCAAGCACTCACACACAAACAAACATGTCTTTCCACGTTTCTTGTGTCCACAGACAAGTACATGTGTCCAGTGCATAGGCGTGGTTTGGAAGAGTGGCCTGTCAGAGAATAGTAATCCTGTATATTATCCCCATTCACTAATCAGGCGGACAAGTCAAGTACTCGCATGAAGCAGCTGAAGAGGCAGCTAGAGGAGTCGGAGGAAGAGTCTCAGCGTGCCTCAGCCGCCCGCAGGAAGCTGCAGCGGGAGCTGGATGAAGCCACCGAGACAAACGATGCCATGAGCCGCGAGGTCAACTCTCTCAAGAGCAAACTCAGGTAGGACGAAGGGCCAAGGAATCTATCTTTCCATGTCTATTTACCTGTCTGTCTTTTTTCATAGCAACTTTATTCCTGTGAAGCTCCAACACTGCACAGATACCACAAAAGGAAAAACAAACTGTTAAATACTCCGTATCCTGAGGACATACTGTATATGTGAAATACACACTACAGACAAAAAGTACAACTTTTCACACAAAACAAATAATTGACACTTAGTCTTCACAAATCGTATCTACAGTCCTCTTCAGAGGGATGTAAACAAACATTTAAAGCATTGAAGATTGTCATTTAGTTCAGTGGATTTAGCCTTGCTGAGCACAAGCAAAACAATGATGTCCATCTCTATTCCAGAGGCAACCCTGAACCCAAGGAGTAACACAGCAGGTACCTCTGCGCCTGAACGTTACCCCATCACCATTTCTATATTAACTTATTGTAACTTTTCATTCATGCACACTCTTAATGCTGTCATTTCTTTCATTGAGCCTAACTGAGGGAAATATGGCTCATCGGCTACCAGTGATTCACTTGGAAAAAAAATGTTCAGCAGTAAGTCAAGTTGCCCCATTTGGTTTCCATTACACCTATTTCCTGGTGGCCATATTTTTCTCAGTGCTTGGTTTAATTGCCATAAACCAAACTCATTTTCCTGAGCCAGGACTTAAATGAGTTACAAAGATAACCAGCGTGCTTAACCCATAACCAAAGCACAACCTGTACATTCTTCGGCAATCCTCCCTGTAGTGTGCAACACCCGAGTGGTTTTCAAAAAAAACCTTAACCACCTCGGAAACTGCCACACACTCCTCTCACCGTCATGCTGTGTTTGTGTTTGTTTGCGTCTCTGCCTTGTGTGTGTGTGTGTCTGTCTCTGTGGCAATTTAGGCGTGGAAACGAGCCCTCCTTTGGCAGCGCACCTCGGCGTATGGGCGGAGGCCGCAGGGTGGTGGAGGATGCCTCAGAGGAGGAGCCCGACGTCCAAAGTGACTTCAACGGAACAAAAGCCGCGGAGTAAAAGACATCAAATAAACAGATGTCGACATTACCTTCCAGGGCAAGGTCTGCCACTTAAAACAAAGAATAACTTCAGAAGCCTGTTATGTTATCTAGTTCTTCCATATCACTTCAAAATATATATTTTCTCCCATTTTCAGTAGTGTACTGATCTATCTTCTTGTTTTAGAGCACCTTTTCTTGACACAAACCAACCAGGAGGACTTGGTATCAACTAGGGGAGTTGTTTTGGTGGCTCTGCTGATGTGTGATTTGCAGTTCTTTTATTTTTATTTTTTTTAAATTTACACTGTTTTGTACTGCACTGAATGACTGATACTTTCTTATGCAAGGTTTTGTACACAAAAATAGGTGCCTCTAATTACCACGCTAAGTTGCCAGCGAAACCTCGGGTCTCCACAATAAGTGACCTTAGAACTTAAAGCAGAGACATAATGTAAATCTACAGATGTGTAACTATTATCAGCGACTGTCGTCCTGTTGCCTGTGACTGCTGTTAGTGTTGTTTCAGAGCAGCACTGATCTGGTTTATCAGAGTGGCTATGTAGACAGATTCTTCTATACCCAGTCTGCTTCCAATCAGTGCTGCCACTTGTATCCCCAATGAACAAATATTTAGCTGTTAAACATTTTCTAAAGTCACAGATTTATATTATTTGCACCTTTCCTGTGCCCAGATGAAGATAATGTTTAGTCAAGAAAGAACAGAACGTTTGAGGGTGAACAAGGTTTAGGGTTGTTCCGACTATAAAATCATGAGCCAGATGTCAGTATTGGGCACTCAGCAGCACTCACATCTTCATTTTCAATATTTTTCCTTTGTCCAGATTTACTGTACCTGTTAAAACGCCGCTGATCACCCTAAACTTACTCATTCTCATTTCTCTAATGTTATATGTAATCAGCTGATGTTTACATGACACCATTTGTATCTATTAATTGTTGAACCACCTGCACAAGAAATAAAGATATTTAAAAAGAAAAAAGAAAAAAGCTTTGATTTATTTTCTTTTAATGTTTCTGTCTTGGTCAGTAACTTCAGAGATCAAACTGAATCATCACAACAGAACATGATTCTCATCTGTTCAGTTCAGTAGAAAAACAACTGCAAACCAACAGGATAAAAGTTGGGTAGAGTACCTCAGGCACATACAGTTTAAAGTCCAAATACAGAAGCAGTCGCAGAGGTGTTGCATACAAACAAACACCCAGTACACAGTGGTCATAGAGTACAATTACAGTTAGCTCATGTTAGTTTGTGGAAGGTTAAACAGCAAAGAGGAGCAAGAACTGCATTTCTCATATGTATGAAGTTAATTCCTACACACAGGCTACAGTGCAGTACAGAGCGATGACTGATGTGTAAATGTATTTAGATATGTACTGAAATATCTGCTTTATGGGCTGCTGTATGGCAGTAATGAGAACTCCAGATCAACCAGAAACATTTCAGGGGAAAGCTCAGGTGTCATGTTAAAACTGTTAATCACTATTTCCCATTCATAATATCTCTTACTAAAAGGCAGGAGAAGGGTATTCAATATAGGCTCTATATACCTACACAAATATAATATGAACTGTGCTTATCTTTGACCTGTTAAAATCTATTATTGCTTTGTCTTTTCTCCTCGTTCGCCCACCATATGACCTTCTATGGCAGACAGGTCTCACACCTATAGAATTATTACTATACATTCAGTAGTGTACACGTGCCAATCTGAAGTCTACAGTCAAATAAAATAATCTTGGTAAAAAAAAATTCTTGCTAACACTAGATCGTAAATCTGCAGCATGACAAATCTTATTTTTGAGGCATAAAACCTAAACCTACTCTTCACATTTATAAGCCTTACATACCAGAAAATAACAAGTCTGTTAAAACAAGTCTGTGCAATGGCAGGAAGGAGGAGACAGAGATGACCTGGGCCAATGGATTGAATTTAACAACCTACTGTGTGAACCTGCTCGAACTAGCCCGAAGGAACGTGACATTTCCTCATTTCTAGAAGCCTGGTAGCATGAGGGATACATCACCGATCATTTATTTGAACTTAGGCCTACAAACTGACGAGGTAATAACATTGAGGAAGGCAGCGATGGCTAAAACATCAGCTCGTGGCAGCAACTAATTCATTCTTAACTACATTTGCTTTGTAACAGTGGTGATTGAGGCAGAAAATAACTTTCATCATTGTTTTAACCATCGTTGTATCCAGCCCCCCCACACTGGTCTTTGTGACTTACAAGTTAATTGATGCCATACTTGATAAGAACTACATTATTCAAGCCCATAGAAGAATAAAGAACAACAACTGACTTGTTAATGAAATTACTAACAGAATTTTAACATTTCATCATCAGATTAAAAAAAAAAAAATCATAATTTTTTTCATTTATCACAGCTTTGGTTTGGACTTGGTCAGAAATGCAATATTTGCTTTATTTATTTATTTTATTTTTATGAACGACACTCCAGGTTTTTGGTCCCTATACCAGGGTCACTTCCAGTGGCTGTTATTAATAAACAGTAACAACTGGCTCTAGTTTCGGCCCCTACTTCAATGAATTTATGGGCAAGTGCAACAACCACCCTAAATGAGTTTTCTGGGAGCAGAAATGTTCCAAAAGCCCTGTTGTGCTTGATCCATCACAGAAAGCAAATCAGCAGACACAGACGGTTTTCTCAGATGCAACCCACCACAGCGTCAAAGATACAGTAGGACATAAAGTGTGAGGAGTTGGTTCTGCATTCCTTGATTTCATACAAGCTGTAGTAGTGCTGCTTCCTATGATAGATATGGTGTGATACTAGCCTGATGCAGCAGATGTCCATGCGCTGATTATGTGGGGCACAGAGCAAGGAGAGTGGCTTTCCTGTTCCAATAGTTCAGCAGGGCTCGAGGCAAACAAGGGGAGACAGCTCAGTTCACAGTCCCATTGCTGTAGTATATTAAGGAGGGGGGTGGGGGGTGGGGGTGGGGGTGTGTGTGAGGTTATTGAAGGATGGAGGTGACTCATCTTCTTTTTGTCTCATAGCAGGATCTTGACCCCTCCCTGTGGAGACTGGGCACCCTGGGTGACCCCTCTTGGAGGAGCTGGTCCAAACTCTAAGCGCTTCACTAAACTGAAAGACAAGACGTAGTGCATACACTCATGAACAAACCTTAAATTATCAAGTCCAAATGCTTATTGTTCCCAATATTTGTTGACTCGTACAGTCAAGTGGCCTGAGATGACTCAGTTCATATTCTGGCATTACTAGTATGCAGATTTTGTAGTTTATGTCATGAAATCAACATCCACCACACTGCTGGATCGTGGATACAGAGGAACTGAACAACTGGATTTGGTTATTTATGTAAACATTTAACATTTCTTAATTGTTTATTCAAAGATTCCTGTATTTTTCAACCAGGGTCTTATTCTCATAATTTGTTTTACAGAATTACATCTTATGAGCAAACATGCACAATTGTACCTATGGTTAAGCACAAAATACAAGTTAGATATTCCTTAACGAGAAAAACTAACTTCTATGTAGTTATTGATAGAACAACATAAACATTAGTTTCTCCAGTGGCCACACTTTGGATTTTGCTGCTGTCTTTTTCCTCACCTGTCGTACTGAGGAGGGGGGCTCATGCTGGTAGTTTGAATCTCAGGCGCTGCTTCTAAGCCTGAAGGACTACCAGAACCAGCTGGAAGTGCCGGCCTACTAACAGACGTGTCGTACACAAAGTCTCGACAGGATGCCAACTTGGACTCCAGATTCTGGTAGGGATTTTGAAAAATATCATCAGTCAGCTCATACATGCAAAACCCAAACCTGTAATCATACTATTCCATTAAAGCACAGCTCTGTGAGGATAAATTCACTTGGAACTACAGAAGTATTATTATTAAATGTCTTACTCCAACTTTTCTCAGCAGCTCCCCTACAATGTTGAGTGCAGATATTCTAGCAGACGTAGTGAGGGGAGTCCCTGTTAGACCATCACCTAAAACAAACCCAATGTGAACACGTAAACACACCGTATGTTAATACAAAGTTGGTATATCTACTAGAGTAAATACAGGGGTAAAATTGAATCTATTCACCTCGCCGGATGCTGGAAGCAGGGGGTGTGACAAATGAGCTGAGAGGTTTGGAGGGCGTGACAGGGAAGGATGGGTTACCAGCCGAGGGACACGGCAGATCTGCTCGATCTGTGTCTTTGCCAAGGCTGCTGGATGGACGTCTTTCCTTCTGACGCACAGCCAGCTCCTGGCGAAGATCTGCCACAAACAGAGAAACATACAGATATACCTGTGAGTCAGCTTTTCATTAATGACCAAGATTCCAGTGCCACATGTTTAAAAAACAACAACAACAAAGGTTTCCACTACACTCAATTTAGTACAAATATTAAATTACATACTCAAAACTACCTGAAACAGGTAATCCATTATGTCACATCAGCTGTGTACTATTACAATGCACACATTTAAAAATCAATCAATCTGAAGTAAAAACTGCATTTCCACAGAGTAATATTGCAAGTGTCCTGTAACACCTGTCCTGTAACACCAAGCCAATGTCAGAGTCCTAGCTCAGTAAAAGTCTCCTGTTAAAGACACACTTCAGCACACCCCAAGGTCTACATACAGCCAAGGGCCAGGTGACTGCTGATAGTCACATTCTGCACTTGCACAAGAGAAAATCTCTAGTCTATAATTTGACTCCCAAAAAAAAAAAAAAAAAGAGCAAAGACAGAAACCAACAATCTGATTCCTTCTGACCGCTAAAAAATACCAATTGAGAATACGGCTAATAAAAAGATGCCGCTGACAATGATAAGATTTGCTTTTCTTTGCCCTGTCATTGCCGCCAGAGGCAAAAAAAATGAGACAGTGTTGCGAGTCGTCGCTGACTGCCTCTATCACCAATTCAACATGCTCATTCAACTGAAAAGCCAGTGATAATAGTTGACTAGTGCATACTGCGACAGATGCACAGCTAAAATGATAAGCCACAGATGGTCAGACACAGACCCTCAACAACAGCCCAATGGCATCTGATGGCCAAATGTTTGTGGGTGGGCAGCTGACGTCAACAATAAAGGCAGATATGATGTTCAGTGTTCGGAATTAGATTTATTTTTGTAGTTTTAGCTGAAAAGGAGGGGGGATGCTCTTAAGTTTGTAGACACTCTTTATGCCTGAGAGAGAGAAAGAGAGAGGGAGAGAGATTGAGGGAGGTAAGAAGGGGCTGACTGAATGAATCAATGCACTGTGTGCAGCTCTACAATGACATAAAATTTTACCCATTTGAAATAGTAAATACTTTAATGCTGGGCTGCCACGAATTAATCAATGTATGTGAAACACTGATGTTTACTGTGATGGACAACCGTACTTTACTAATTTAATTTTCTTTCCACAGTGAAATTAATGGAAAGCAGCAGCTGTCTCCAAAGATGAAAAAACACAATTCAAAATCATAAAGTATATCTAACCAATATTAAATAGCTAAAACATGTAAAAACACTAGTTTAGACCTTTAACTTTCTAAAGCCCCTTTTACACTGGACAAAAAAACCCGCTAACATCTGGCTTTTGTCGTCAATGTGAAAGGGTACAATTAGCATTCAGGCCCTGGTCAAATGACTCTGCAGTTTGTAGCAGCCACAGGTATTTAGCTCCAATCAGCAGTGGTGTAACCATGACACCTAGGTGAACAAACTAATTTTCACCCCTTTTCCATGCAGGGACGTCTTTCTGAGCAGAAACACTGTAGACAGACCTGTTACCTGCCCAGCACACTGCTGCTGAACCAGAAACACTGGTGCTACACCTTCTGCGGAGAGTGAGCTGCACTTGGGCCTGTGCTCAATATGTTTTAAGAAGCACCAACCCAGGGATGAGACATGACATTTTATCTAACTTTGGTGTAAAAAGTGTATAACGGGGTTAGATGGTACAGACATATACCAGAATACAAGTGCGCATAGATCAGGTACTAAATACACAGGAAGGATAGACAGGGCATAAACAGACAGTCTTGAGAGGCTACAGTGAGTGTACATTTGTCTGTATACCTCTGGCTTCATCCTTGAGCCTCTGAACAGACTCAAGCAGGTTTTCCTTCTCATCCAGCTCGCTTTCAAGAAAGGCATTCCTCTCAATGACTTGGTTCATCCGTTGCTCAAAGTCCTCCAGAGACATGATGGTAGCCCTGGGATAAAATGAGAGGATAGGCCAAAAAATCTTAACAATCATTGTGTTTATAGACTTTGCATTCTTTGGTCTAACTCTATATATGCGTATGTGCACCACAGTCAAAGTCAGCCAGTTAGTTAGTCATTTGACAATTAAGTGAATTGGTGTGATAACGACATAAGATTTCTTAAGACACTGACCTTTTGGTTCTCTCCAGGTCATCATTGGACTGCTCAAGCTCTCTGATGTATTTCTGCAGGTGATCTCTAACTGCTGTGGTTTCTGCGAGATTTTCCTCCATGGCTGAGATGTGCCTCAAAGCGTCAGAATGCTGGGACTCAAATTTTTCCTGTAAACAGCACACAGGCATCAAATTAACTGACACTGACAATGTCAGTTTTGCTGTGTCATGGCAGATTATAAGCCAATGCAGCGGCAAGCACATTTTAATGAAGGATCTGTGTATTTATTTGGACAGTGGGTAAAGCAAACATCCTACTGGATGTTCTTTCTATGCTTCCTTGTCCCCAACAACCTCTCAGCAATCAGGAGTTTTTGGCACAATTCTGTGTTCATTTCTTCCACTAATGTTCTCTTCCCCAGTGGACCACTGAACAAAAATAGCAATCAGCTGCTTTATAGCTAGGCAGCAATTTTCCTAGTGGCAGTGGCAATGATATGCTGAATTTGGGCTGGCTACAAGCTGTCTGAGTGTGGGTGTGTCTGTCTGTTTGCTTGCTGGCTTCTCTGTCTGAGAGATGATAACATCTTTATTGGACATCACTAACTGGAGCACCAGAGTACTTCCCAGCTCTGTAGGGGCTAAGGCCTATTTATAATCAAGGTGCTCTACCTTTATGTTTTCCAGTTCCATGCGAAGTCGGTTGTTATTCAAAAGCAGCTCTTTGTTTCGACCCTCACACTGCTTCAGCTCTGTTTCCAGTTCTGCTTCATAGTCTCGACTCATCTGCTGAAACTCCTGCAGCTCCTCTTGAGACTCTTCTGCCCTGATGACAAAAAATGCTTCACAAGTCACAAATTTTCCCATGCTATATGACATGTATATAGCTAAAGTTTAAGCCTTATATTATTACCTTTGCTGATGTCTCTCTGCCTGCTCCTTCCAGAAGCCCAGCTCCTCTTCTAGGGATGCAAACTTGTGTGTTGTTGGCTCCACCATGTCTGCTCTGAGTCAGGATGATGGGGATGGGATACTTAACTACAAAATAAATCATATTCGAACCTTTCCTGCTCTTCTCATCTGCCATAAGACCACGTACATCCTCATAATTCAACACCACCAAACTGTTGTCGTTGGCGAATGCTAACTAGATTAGCTAAAATCAGTCACCGCCACCATGCATTTTGTCACGGAATACGAAGGCTGAGACAAGTAATGACTACGTAAATATGGTTTGTGTTTATTTCTACAGAGTAATAAAATATGAAAACGGGAAGTGAAAGCGCTGTTACATTTTAAAGCTAATCGCGGCGTTGTACACTGCACATACCTGGGCTAAGTTTTTCAGCTAAGCTAATGTAGCTAGCTAAGCGTCTTAGCCAGAATGTGTTATCCCTAAATAATGATAAACAGAAACAAAGCAGACTCACCTGAATACAAGGGAGCGATTAAAACATACTACTGCTAATGGAATGGATTTCGAGATAAGGATAAATTTTCCGGATCGAGCAACAATTTCTGTAACTTAAAACTAATCTCTTATTCCGTTGTATTGCAACGGTGCTTGACTCAACAACCAAATATAAACGAGGCTTCGATTCTCGGATTCCATTGGACAACGCAGATGACGTAACGCAAAGATTATCCAATCATATTATTCAAGGAACTTGTAGCTGCGGAAGGCGGAGCAGCCAAAACTACTGTCCTCTGCTGTTGTCTAATCGAGCTAAGAGTTGATGTCTGAAGTTTTCATGTAAAACTAGTGGAAGTTAAAGGTAATACTTGTTTTTGATTTCAGTTTTGTAAGGGTTTATAATATTTCCTTCATCATCATCACTTACAGATATAGAGGAACAAAATAGAAACAGTAAAGTAAATCCTCAGTCTAACAGACTCAGATCAAGTCTCAACTAAAACTGAACTTTAGATACATCATATTTATTTAAAGACAGTTACTTGCATTACATTATATTGTACAGATATTTCTAGTTTAGTGGTCACAATTTTTTTTCCTGAATTCTGTATGTTTGACAAAGAGAGTGAAATGGAATTAAATCCCTTAGGATAACTTTCCTGTACTGGGTGCATATTTGGAAATGCTGATTGGATGAAAGTAATGGGGAACTATTGGAATGATGAGGGAAAAACACCGGAATGTCCTCTACATCAGGTATGAATGATTTTACTATGCATGTTTTTCATCTCATCATCCCCAGGAGAAGTTTATGAAAAAGTTAGGAAAACATTAGTATGAGGATATTCTATATTAATGTTTAGTGTTATATGTATATATATATATAATATTAGTATGTAAAGGTGGGCAATGAAATGAAACACCTCATATTGATATAATTAAGAACAACATTCTTTAATTGTATAAGGGCCCATGACAACAAGGAGGACCATACCTCTGACAGTAACCGATAACTACATTTTATTCCCTGAAAGAATATTCATTCATCTTTTATGTAAAATGCTGAGCTGCCATCAGTTTGGACAACCCAGAGTCTTGTTTGACTTTCAACATGTACATACAGTAGTCTGCTGTTGTTAAAATCACATTTACATACAAATAACCACATGCTTTACAGTCCAGACAAAGGTGCTCCAGCAGTACTAATAATACCTAACAATTCATGTTTATTTTAGGATTACTTTGGATGGAAAAGCATTCACCAATCTCTACACCTTATTCCTACACCTAGACTATAAATACATCTAAGCCCAGTGTTCAGAAACCTTTCTCATTTTAACACAACCTGGCAAATTAATGTACAGATTTCAGTCCAAGGAACATGGCTTCTATTATAAACAATGATTGCAAGGCATTTCAGAAACCTGAGAAAGGTAACATGTACAACAGAAAAATGAGACATAGGAATTTAATTTCAGGGTTATCACATATATTAAAAATAAGACTCAATTTCACCTAAAAAGTGAAATATCTGTTGGCCAAACTACACAATGTGTGTGAGTATAGGCCACCTCTGTTTTTCTCTTTTAACACTGCTGTAGGTCAATACATGGGCAGCAATTTAGGTAAAATTAAGTGCACAGGGTTTGCTCCCACTTCTTCTCCATCACAGCAGGGCTTCACTTCATCAGGTCAGTTATTTATTAACAAGGCAGAGAGATCTGGAAGAAAATCAAACAAGTTTAAGTTGAAATCGATTGATTACACTGACGTCAGCATGTATTGTGCTGCTAATTTCACCTGGACAAAACAGAGTAAATGTGCTTCTTCACCTTATAGGAATCATTCTTCAGCCATATTCGTTTTTTTGTTGTCCTTGCGTTGGCACGTCTTCTTACTGTCTAAAACATCCGTCTTCACCTGACCCAGAGTTCGTAGCAGGCACATGGTGTCAAACCCCTCATCACCAGCCTCTTGCAATAACTCAAGCACCTGTGAATAAAACATTTCAACACCCTTTTAAAAAAAAAAAAAAGCAACAGCAAACACAAGTGGCATATTTTAACCACCATGCTAGACCTACAGTATCAGCTCTGTGACCCACCTGCAGACACTTAAAAGATTTGAGTTCACTCAGGTTCTCCTGCAGGAACAGCAGATAGATACTTAGATCGTTGTAGAAGGGCGTTACCACACCCAAAGCACCAAATCCTGGCAGCATCTCATAAGGCCGGAGGAAGTTGGAGCTCTGACGCGCTGGTCCAAGAGCAGAATACACCACCAGTGGAGCTAGAAGCACATACACCCCCAGGTTGATGTAGCTGAGCAGCCTGAAGACACCCACTGCCACGAGCTTGCACTGGACCGCGGACGGCACCATGCTGTCGTTCTTCAGCACTCCTGTCCGCAGGTCACAGGGAAACTCATCGGTGAAGGAGGCCAGTTGGATGTAGTAGCCAAGGTAGAGGCAGGCCAGCAGGAGGATCAGCAGGGTCAGGCCCCGGCAAGCCAGGTACTTGACCACAAGGGAGTGAGAGAAGCGCTTGGTCTTCAGATACTGCTCCACCAAAGGGTATTTGAAGCAGCCCTCGGTCAGGTCCAAAGCACTGTTGCAGAATTAAGGCAGATGGGCATTTAGCACAAAATAAAACAAGTTCACTTCTTTTGAAATGTACACCACACCATCTCCATAAAACAAGAGAAACACCTGACTCTGAATTAGAATAAGACAATTTTAAGCCCCTTTGTGAAGATTTTTGATGATTATAGCATCTTTCAAAATATTCTGATGGACTACGGTTTGTAGAAATTTGAGTAGTCCTGGTGCTGCAGCAGCAGTCTTGCAAAGGGCTATACATGTGTTTTCAGACCATTCATCGGGGGGGAGCAACAGTAAGCATTGCTCTCTGTCACTGTATCCTCTTTCACACTACCACTGGGTGGCACCAAAGAGAGAAAATGTCCACTCTATGGACCATTTTAACATCATTCAGCTAATTGTTTCGTTTTTACAGCTTGCAACAGTTACTTCACTGTTTTGGTTCAGTCTCACCACTCTCATCAGCGGGGGAAAAAAACTGTGAAACACATGATGAACAGCATGGACCACAATACTTTTTTACAGGTAGTGTACCATATGTAAACTCTGTAGACCATCATCTTCAACATGTCAACAAATCACTCACAGGAAGCATTAAAAACACTTTAAATTAAAGTAATTGCTTTTAAAATAAATTAATGTTATTGTCACACAATCACATGTCTAAGAGGGAAACGGGGTAAAATTGGTGGCAGGTGATTAAATGGTGTGTACCTCTGAGTGTCCTCGGGTGCATCCTTGCAGTCTATGGATGCCAGATTTTTTGCCAGTCTGATGGCACGATTATAAAAGCGGTCTAGCTCCTCCATGATGAAGTTGAGGTCAGAGGATAGGTGCGGAGCTGCAGTGAAACGCCAGAACAGGGCCGGGATGTACATGAGGATGGCCAGTAAGAGCAGGATATATGGAAAGAACTGAGTCGGGGGGGGGGGGGTATACAGAACAGAAGAACAACAAGTAAGATTAAGAGGACTAAGTCAAACTTTGATTTCTGGAAACTGTTCTGGATACTATTAAGTCTTAACAGTATGAAGACATTCCACATGCAAATGATCAAACTCATCAAACTCATCATTCTCCCTGGCAGTGTATGCTGAGGTGACGTCGGTACCTTGTGCAGCCATAGTGGGGAACTGTCAGCTTGTTGCTGCACTGCAGCCCAGCAAAATGAGTCCACGTATGCGGCCTGTCTCCAGGAGAAGTTAGTGGGAGCAAAGCAGCTGATCTGGGTACCTGGATGAGGGAAGTGAAGAATCAGTCACAGCTGACTGGTATGACTGCATTTTGGTAAGTCAGCATAAAGAAACAAACACTGCAACAATTGTCTTTGACCCTCTTCTGCACTCAGGGCCTAATTTGAGGTTTTCAGCGTACTTTGTGTCAGTAATTATGCCATGCCCTATTATGGTGGGGGGTACAATAGGAAATTCAGTCAGGAATGTACAATTCACAAATGACCCAGATAGTCAACAGACAGTGATATTTTGGCAGCACAAAGCTGTCACATATAAGAACGTGTGACAGATTGATGGTTTAAACAAACCGAGCACATCCTCACAGCAGAAATTCAGTTTTCTGGGTGTTTTCCATTTATGACATATAGTCCACCAACTATCAGTTATATCATCTATAGTATCAGTCACAGTAATATCAGTTATATTAAATATCATATAATATTAATAATAATAATAATAATATTAAATATATTCATATATTTGGTTTGAGCACCAGTGAAACATTCAGTTTGCCATTATACTGAAAAAAGCATCAAATTACACACTTGAGAAGATTTTGGCTTCAAAATTTACTTAAATTATTAACTCATTATCCAAGTAATTGCTGATTAATTTTCTGTCAATCAACTAATTTAATCAGCTAATCGTTGCAGCTCTAATACTAGGAGTCAACACTCAGACTTCAGTTTGCTTAACTTATAATATAAATGTAATGTAATATAAGGGATGTGGAAAATGATCTGCTGAATTGCTTTACAAGTATTTTCATACATTATTTTGATATGGCTAATTATTTAATTATCTAATTTATCATGTCTTGCTGCCACACTTCAGTCTGATGTCTCTGGTGTTTTGTATAATGTATGAAAACAAGCAACATCCTCTTTTGTGCCATAGGCCTTTTTCACTGAAGACATCTGGACATGTCGCAGTAGGAAAAGCACAGGTGTAAAGAATTAAATGAATGACGGCTGAATTCCATTTAGCTGCTTAGGTTTCATGTCTCATGGTCAAACTGTCATCACTTACTGGGACACTTGAACGGAGACATAGCTAATGTTATTAATAACACATGTGCTCTAGCCACAATGACAAGTCGAAATGTCTGCTGTGAGGAAAGCCGATTCACATCTCATATTCCTCAGTTTAGAAGACCTTCCTCTTACTCTCAGTATCTCTCCATTAGTGGTTGATGTAATGTCTTTCATAGGGAAAATCAATGTTGGGATTATGGCCATAATGTCTCTCTTATAATGTCTTGGAAGCACAATGAAAGATCTCTCTCGCCATCCTGTTTTAGTATGTCTAGCAAGGCGTCACCAGTAGCAGATAATGAAAACAACAACAGACTGTGGGTGTTGTGGCCTATGAAGATTATGTAGATTTGTTGAACTGCTAGTGGAGCTGAGTATATCACCTTCTGTTTAATTGTGTAACACCAGTCCATATGGCACCAGCTTATCTATAGATAAGGTCGCGATTACATGTTTTAGAGTGTGTCAGTATGTGAAGCTGCCCAAAGTTCCCATCATCATTATCAGCAGCTCCAGCAGCAGCTGTGTGTGGGTGACTGTGTGTCTGGACGTGAGAGAAGCAGAAGGGTGGAGACTGAAACCACACCTTCTCCAGCATCCACACCTCTTTCTGTATCTGGACATTTACTGAATCCCGTGCATATACATATCACCGTGCCTCATCCATCCACCACAGCATGTAAGAGTGGTTTTCAATGAAACAAATGTACTATAGCACTTATTGTGTAGCTGAGGGAGAGACAAAGAAGTTCCTCCAGGATCTATATTGCCTATGTTTTTATTCCACATGGTGGAATTCAAAGGATTATCAGCTAAGATGATGAAGGCTACCTCTCAGAGGATGCTCACAATTAGTAACAACTCACCTACTGACACCTCCTGAGCGAAAGCGAGCGAGATCAGAAACAAAGGCAGCCCCACGGCTAGAAACGTGACTATTTTGTCCACCGCCAGCTCCAGACGCAGCCCTTTGTACTTCGCCTCCGTGGGGTCCTTCAACAAAAAATCGGAAAAAACGTACTCCGTGGCTACGTGGGCAATCGCCATGACGGACGGGAACAAAAAGCCGGTGTTGTGTAGTAATTGATGGAAAAGTCAGTTTCTTTTCAATAAACCAAAAGCGAACTGCGTCTGAGGTTGAAACTAGTGAGAGAGTCCCCGCTGTGGAGAAATGTACATAATGTATAAAAACACGGAGCCGTTATTGTTTACCCATCTCCATTCACTACTGGGACTGATGGTTGAACCTGCTGTCCCGTAACTGTACCCCAGACCTCACGGACAGCAGGGAGGAGCGGGCTGCCTGCCAGCCGCCAGGGGGCGCCGCTGAGCCGTTAAGCGCATCTAAAGCCACAAAGTGTACACAAGTCAATTAAATTTTATTTATTTCAAGTAGGTTGAGTTTCTAATTAAATTCGTTTTAAAATTGGCTTGGTTGGTTCTGCTCTTTCACTTTTTATCATCATTTCAATCAGTAGTGCAGGAAGTATCCAGGTGTTCAATAAAAGTTTCAATAACCACCCAATAAAATTTCTGTGATCCTTTTAGAGTATTATATCATTACATTATAGAACTGGGTCATTTCTGATGCATTTGGTCGAGGCAGAGTTCATTTTGATGATTTTAAATACTGTTGCGTGGTTTAATCTGCAACAAATAATTGTGTTATAAAGTTATCATACCGTATATGTTAATGCTTGTTTTGTATGAAAATCTGAAAAGAATCTAGTAACTAGCTATAAAATGCAGTGGGAAAAGAGTACATTATTTCACTGTGTTATATTGTGGAGTAGTATATAGAAGATTAGTATGGAAATACTCAAAACTGTACTTTAATAAATGAGCTGAGTTACTTTCCAACACTGATTTTAACATATGGTTACTTTTAAGAAATTGTAAAATATGTCCAGCTCAGAAAAAAACTAAAATACCGGGGTATTTTATCCAATGGTGAATGGTCATCTAAACAAATGTAGACGATGATGAACTGCTACAGAAAAGAAATCTCATTGAGCACAGTTACTACACGTTGTCATTTTAACCTGGAAAGGTGCGTCCATCTGAAAACAATTCACATCATGGAAAAGGTCTAATGATCATTTTTTGGGACACATATCTAAAGGCTAAATAAACATATTGTCATAGATATACTATTGATCAAATGCAAAATTATAAACTGCAAATTCAATGTACCAAATGTATGCACTCAAAATGATTATTACAAACTTTAAATTGATCAAATAGACGTTTTTTTAGTATATTGCAGCTCTAAATAAAAAAAATACATCTTTTTGTAAATAACAGCATGCGGGTCCTGTTTATCTTTCAATAGATATAACAATAACATTTGCGACAACCGTGCTCGCTTTCTGGCAGACTTATGTTACAAAAAGGTGCAGGTTTCCAGGGAGACAGACAGAGGGGAACGGAACAGTCCTTTGAGGAAGATGTGAAAGACGAGACCTTCTCAGGTATCTAAATAACAGTTTAGGAAAATTTGTTCGCTATTACCGAAAAAAGTTTTTTGTTACCTAAAGACAATGAACGGCAGCATGTAGGGGCAGCTATGTGTCTGCTAAACAAGCTATGTAACGTTAATGGTTCCTGTTGTTAGCTTAAATGTAACGCTAGCTCCAGCCAAACAGTTGACGTTAAATTGGCTAATTTCAGTTGTAGCATAAAGCTAGTTGAATAAGCGAGTATTCCGCCATAAACAATGGTTCATACACGTAGAGAGACAACGGTAAGCTAGCTGCTTGTTGGTTCGATTTGGTAAAACATAACTGCGGCGTTTGTTAGCCTCACATGAACAGTCCAGACTTGCCAAGTTTGTAAACAGGTTTGTCCCCTTTTTTATTGATTTTTTTTTCACGAAGCTGTGTTGAATTAAACACATTTTCACGACCAGACCGTTGCTGTAATAGATGAGTCAGTAAGGACTTTAAACGTGTTTCACTTCATTGTGAACTAATGACCTCGCCAACGGCTAACTTTCGTTTCCTCTGACTAGGAAAGAATGAGAGAGAAGAGAGATGAAAGTATGGTGAAAGATCTCTCTGGGTTGTATGATGGAAAGACTGGGAAAGGAGAGATCCATATGCAGCGCTAGTCCCTTCCCATGGCTCAGTCACCCCAAAACAGAGGCCTCAACCCTGCTATGGAAACTCAAAGACTGCTTCTCCACCACTGAGACAACCACCCCTCATCATACAGATAAAGAAGTAGGTAATTACAGTGGCAAGAAAAAGTATGCAAAACCTTTGCAATAACCTGTTTTTTTGCATTGATTGGTTACAAGATGTGAACCGATTTTCATCTAAGTAACAAATGTAGACAAAGGGTGTCTAAGCTAATATCACACAGACAACTTAAATATTTTGTCTTTTTTTTTTTTAATGCATCCATTAATTATTCACTATGTTGCTGGAAAAAGTAGGTCAACTCTTGGATTTAATAACTTGTCAAACTTCCTTTGGCACCAATAACCTCAAGCAACCACTTACGGTAGCTGCTAGTCAGACCTGCACAAGGAACTTTGGATCATTTATCCATATAGAACTGCTTCAGCTCAGCTATATTCAGGGATGTCTAGTATGAGCATGTCTTTTCAGTTCAGCATCTCTGTTGGATTAAGCGCCTGGCTCTGACTGGGCCACCCCAAAAGGTGAAGTCATTCTATAGTAGGTTTACTTTGATGTTTAGGGTCATTGTCCTGATGTATCCCCCAACTTCTATGGAGCTTAAGCAAACCTTAACATTATCCTGTAAGATACCTCGATAAACTTGGAAGTTCATTTTCCCCTTGATGAAGGTGAGATGTCAAGGCCCAGAGGAAGAAAAGCAGCCCCAAATTATGGTGCCCCCCTTACCTAGCTTCACTTCTGGGATGATGTTTTCATATTCCTTTTACACATTTTACAGAGTGCTACATGTTCTGACATGTCTGACTGTGGACTGATGAATATCTAAACTCTTTGAGATGACTTTGAAACACTTTCAGCTTTACGCAAATCAACTATTCTTGATCTAAATTCTTGAGATTATTCTTTTGCAAGGCATGCTTCACGTCAGCAGACGTTTCTCGTGAATGCTTGAGTATTTTTTTATGTTTTAAGACAAATTAGCTCTAACCCACATCTTCAAACTCCTGACTCCAGTTAGCTTTTGTTATTGCCATTAGCTGTGGGGTTCACATACTTTTCCCAGCCTACACTGTGAATGTTTGATGATTTCAGTATGAACAAGAACAATGCAATGATTTGTATTTTATCAGCTAAAATAGCTTGTGATTGTTCATAATTGTAATTTAGATGAAGATCTGACCATATTGGAGGACAAATTTTTTTACATAAATGGAGGTAGTTTGAAAGGGTTCACTTACTTTTTCTTCCCAATATATCTGTATGCAGTCCAAATAACTTCAAGCATAGACTGCACACAGACATGTAGTCAGATGCGTGATGGTTCAGACAGCTCTTGTTCTTAGATTATTCTCCTTTTCTGATTTTTAAATGTTTTTACATTACAGAATAAAGGAAACTGTATTTGCAATAGACAATTATCAGTGTAAATGCATCATCTTTTTAAACTCTTCTCATGGGGAATTTCCATGTAGTTGAGCAACTGTGATCAGAGCTTGCTGTGCAGACATAACAATAACAGTTTACTGTGTGACAGAACAGCAAAGTAAAAGGTGTTTCCTTGTATTGATATGGGTTTGTGGTTTGCACCTCTTTGCCTAACCAGTTCATACTGTGACCACATCTACTTCTATTACATCTTTCTTGCAAAATTTATAACTTACCTGGTGCCAAAGCACAAAAAATGTCCATATTTTGGTGGATCAGAAAACACTGAGATTGTCTGTTAGGTAAAAGGAATTTAAAAAGTAAACTCTGAACCTCAGCAACTTGTACATAGGAGCTACAAAATGACTAAAAGCTGAACACTGAGAATTTCAATAATGGTGCCTTCTCTCTGGTCACCTGTGTAAGGATGGCATGTTCAGCCTATTGATAGTGATGACACAGCTCTGTTGAGGGTTGGAGAGCATTGGAATTTGGTCCTGCCCCTTGCATGACCACACTGGTGGGCAGGGTAGTTATCCCCTACTGTGAGGGTGCTGTATATTTTATCTTGTTTCACATAAACTTGTTTCGACACCAACCAAAATAATCCACAGAATTTATGAGAGGTCATGTCCTTTTTTTATTTTCCAGAAAAACTACATGGAGAGCAGAAAGCCTGTGCTGGAATTGAAAGATGTCCCTCCTCCTCCTCCTCCTCCACCACACCATATGTCCTCCTCCCAACCATCCCAGCCCTTTTCTCTGGCCCCTCTCCCTTTGCCTCATCCCCGCTTACCTCCTCCACCTCAGCTTACACAAGGCTCCCACCAACAACAGCCACCACATCAGCAACTAGAGGGGGCAACCCCTAAAGTAAGCATTTGCACTCATTGTGACTACTGCAGCACAGACGGCTATGGCTTATTGGGTGGTGGAGGTGTTGTTGGTAGCAGCAGTAGCAGCATTGCTGGTGTTGTGTCACTCTATATCGCCCCAGGCTCTGTGGGAGCACCCATCAGCAACAGCAGTATTAGCAGGTCTGGGCCTTGCTCTGTAACCTCATCTGTTCATCAGTATAAAAATAACTTGAGCTGTGGAAGAGAAGGTGAAACTCTTGATCCTTTGCTCAGTCTTGGCTACAAACCTCAACTGCCCTCTTCTGTTGCTACCTCTCAGCCTGTTTCATCACACCCCTACCTCCCCTGCTGCTCAGGACTTCTCCACACCTACCCAGCTGCACCTCTTCCATGCAGTCAACCCAGCTTTTTTCCCTCCTCAGCTCCTTTGGCTTCCTCTCTCCCCTCTGTTTCCACTCTACCTGTTTCGTTGCATGGCTCTTGCCTGGCCTCTTCTGGCTACTACACCTGTGGTGTGGACTGCAGCCCATCAGCCAGAAGATCCCAGAGAAGCACACTCGGTGACCACCCAACCCCCACAACCATCACTACTACAACCACCTCAGCACACTTCTGCTCTAATCCTATGCACCTTAATGTAGAACGCACGGTTTGTGTGAAGGGGGCGCACTACTGCCAAGAGTGCTTTTTGAAGGTTGGTAGAGTTCTCTTTGTGCCCTGTGGCTTATTATTTAGTATGAAGATCATTTTAGGTAACTGTTACATGCATGGATGACCCCAGTCAAGTAAACCCAGACTGGGGTTTTGTATTTGTGTTCTTACAAAAAACATTTGCATATTATTGTTGTCAGCGTTATTTCTGATTTCCCTGACAGTTGATTTCATATGTGACTATTTGCAGCCAATGAACGGTCTGGCATCAGAGTCAGACAAGATATGGCCCAATGTTCCTGCTCCCCAGACTGCTCCTATCCCTATCCCGATTTGCAATGGCTGTGGCACCTCCTCTGATAGCATGATGCTCATGCCATCAACCAGCCTTGGCAAGATTGGCCAGAAGTATGGTTAGTGGGCTCTACAATACAATTTTGAATCCTTGCTGATATGGTTGGACTGTTTGAAACAGCAGGCTCTATGGAATTAGTGTGATTTGAATATGAAATGTTCTTCCATCCAAATGAACTGCAACAACAATGACATAATTAATTAATTTGTATCTGTTATGTTACCTTTTTTTAAAAAATAAAAACAAAACTGTTTTAGAATGCTTGTTTACTGTGTGTCAGGTTCACCAGAGAATAGTGGTCCTGAGAACATCCCTCCAGTTGGTGTCTTCTGGGACATTGAGAACTGCAGTGTTCCCAGTGGACGCTCTGCTGGAGCTGTGGTCCAGCGTATTCGCAGCCGTTTCTTCCAGGGTCATCGGGAGGCAGAATTCATTTGCGTCTGTGACATCAGCAAGGAGAGTAAAGCTGTCATCCAGGAGCTTAACAACTGCCAGGTACCAAAAATGTATTATTATTATCATTAAAAAAAAACTAGTATTGGTGAAACATTTTCATGGTTGCACTAATACAAATGAGTGTCATTAACACCCTGTTTGGAGAGTTCTCTACCACTGAGCTACAGTTTTATGTTGGGCACAGATGGAGCACTAGGGTCAAAACAGGAGTACATATTCCATTTAAGATGGTCATTGAATAATAGACTTAACTGACCTGAGGCATTTTCATACTGTTCCATATTATTCCATTTCATTTTGCACCAAATTTGATGATGCATGTTAAAGCTTTCAGAAAAATACAATGAAATTACCACTTACAATTTAACACTGTCACTAAAGTTAGTTACATGTTCAAGTTAAGCTCATAAAATTATGTTGCACGTTAATGTTAATTATCACCAAAAAAAGACAAAAATTCCAACTGTAAATATATTTTGATTTTTCAGGTTACTGTTGCACATATCAACGCCACAGCCAAGAATGCTGCGGATGACAAACTTCGCCAGAGCCTGCGACGCTTCGCTGAGACCCACACTGCCCCTGCAACTGTTGTACTAGTGTCCTGTGAGTTCAGCTCAGATTCACATTAATCGGCTGCAGTCTTGCTACCACAGAGGACTTTGCCTTAACAAGTGTCATCTTTTCTTTGTAACAGCTGATGTGAACTTTGCAAGTGAGTTGAGTGACCTGCGTCATCGCCATGGTTTCCAGGTAATCCTGGTGCATGGCAACCATACATCTTCAGCCCTTCTACAGCACGCCCATCGCCACGTGGCCTTTCAGGAGATCACCGCTGATTTGCCACCGCGAATGCTTGTCAAAGCACAGGTAGGCCTCAAAAAATGCTTCTGTCAGACTTAAAAATACTTTTTGATCATATTCTGTATTAAATAAGGTAAGTTCATGCTGGCAAAAGTAATCGAACAGAATCTCATTTTAGGGTGGTTCAAGAGGGCAGAGAGTGAGGCACTTGGAATGTGAATTTGATTATATTGAATTTTCTTTTAGGGGTCATTACCATTTTTCCTAATCTGTAGCACTCTCAGCCATTCAGTCAGGAAGACTACTGCTTTTTTTTTTTTTTTTTTTTTTTTTTTTTAATAAAAGTCTAAATACAAACCAGACAGGCGCGCTGTCTCTTCCTCCCCTCCTTCAGCCCAGTTTCAACCTCCTCTATGTGCACAACCTCCCTGTCAACTGTGACAAGAGCCTGCGGAACGCTGTGAAGCTCAGGCTCCGCCGCCTGTCTGACAACTGTGGTGGCAAGGTGCTGGGCATGTCCCAGGGCACAGCAGTCCTCCGCTTTGGCAGCCCTGAGGCAGCTGCGCGTGCCCGCAAGCGAATGGAAAATGAGGATGTGTATGGCCGCCGAATCAGCCTCTCCTTCTCCCCACGGCCCAGAGACGATGCAAGTCTTGAGCCTGAGATTCAATCTCAGCCCCATCACTTGCTTCAGGCTCTGCCCCAACCCTATCAAACCCAGGATTCAGTGTTCGCCCCTCCCCCATCTATATCCTCCTTCTCTTTTCTGCCCCTGGAGAAGCCCAGGTCACCCAGGAGGCCACGGCGAGCAACCCGCCCGTGCCACACCCCTGGCCCAGTGCCTGAAAGGCCCTACAGCCCCAGGAGGGGGTGCAGTGGGCCTCCCGGTGGTGCTCCAGCCAAGCCCCGTCAGGTCAGCACTCTCATCAGTGCCTGCTTCCCCTTAACCTCCATTGCCCTCTATCCTTGTGTGGGCTGCTTTGTAAATCGCAGTAGCTTTTCCCCTCCCCAGTGTCCTTCTGATTGCTGCTTTGACACTAACGGCTTGTAGCTGCTTGCTTCATTTGTCCGCCTTTGCTAGCATGTATGTTGTTGGCAGTGCTTCATGTGTCCCGTTGTCCTGCATGTTCATTGGTCATTCATCATACTAACGCATGAATTAGCCCTTAGCTTTTATGCCTTTTTCTGTCTGTGTTTTGTCCAGTATATCAGTGCTGATGTACTGCTGCATGTGAGTAGCCAGTTTCAATGTTCTGTCCAAAGTTTGCTCCATCCCACTATCTATCTGTGGCTGATCTTGTTCCGTGCAGTTATTCATTATGAAAAACTGACCTGCTGGCTGGAATGACTTGGCTTTTTGTCGCTTGATTGTAATCTGACAGACCAGTGCGACAGACTGGAGAAAATGACCCATAAATGGATTACTGTAAAGTTAGACTAAAATCTACAGTAAAGAGAAAATTCAATTTGAAGTTTGTCCAATATCATTTGGCACTTAAATCAACGGAAAAGATGAAAACACTAGCAATATTAAAGTAACCTACAGATTTCTGTACAGATAGAGGTCCGTATGACTAATAACACAAACGGCGCACAATCAGAACTGCAGTAACATTTCTGTTATAGATCTGGTTCATGATTTTCAAACGCATTTTTAGGCACAATCTCATGGCTGTGTGCTTGCTGCCTGAAGTACAGTACTTGTTAGCTACAGCATGATGATGACAAGGTTTCTGAAGTCACAATGGCAATCCTGTTGGCTGTCAGCTTGGCCTTGAGCCTTGCAGCATTCTTGTCATAGTCCTGTTTAATCAGAGCAGAGCACATTGTGTCTAATACAGTACATTCAAGTTCAGCAAATTCTGTAAGTAAAGTACTCGCAAGTAATACCTTCGACAGAACTAAGATGTACAAAATGAATAACAATCAGCTGGTGTTTGTTTAAATGTGCACCCATAGTTAAACCATAGAACATCATATTGTGCTTTTCTATAACTATTTGTATTGAGCTTCTATTCATATGCACTAACAAATTTAACTAATCTCTTCACCATCCCACATACACATGCATTTACACACACATCAGCAGAATCCAACCAGTCAATGTTTCTCAATATTTGCCATCTGTCTGATCCAGGAGCTGGGTAGTTTCGAGGGCAAGTCCAGAATGGGCTTCCACCAACTGGATAAAGGGCGTGCTGCTTCCTCTTCCCCCCACAGTAATGGTGAGACCGGGGCCATGGATCAGCTGTCCAAACCTGGCCTCACTGGAGAATCCATGTACAGGCGGAGGTACACACAGGGGAAGGGGACTTGATTCTGAGGCTACAGCCACACTTATACTTTTTGGTTTTAAAACAAATGATCTCCATCCAGACAACTGTTTTGGCTCCATATCACAAATTATCTCCATCCTTACTGACGCACCTGAACATGCATATCACCCCCCCCCCCAATCCACCCACACTACAATGCAACCCTTGAGTTTTCAAACCAAAACAGGGCCAGCGTTTCCAAAAGTCTCTGTATTAGGGGCTCGGAAATTCTGGAGTAGTTTGGACGGCACACGTAAACTTAGCTAAAGTGATGCGTTTTGAAAACCAAAACGTATTAATGTGGATGTAGCCTGAGATGAATGGGATCTTATAACAAGTTTAAAAAACTCCTTTGATAATTGGCTCCTTAAACTTTTTTCATGACCATACTGACCAGCAACAGTGCAACAAAGCATTTGGAAGCACTGCACATTACTGCCCTTATGTGTCCTTCTCATTTTTTTTTTTCATATTTCCATGTAGAAGAGAGGGCTCCAATCCTCGCAGCTTGGCTGAATCCCCTGTAGAACAAGGTGACAGGAGTTCAGGGGAATTCCAGATTAGCACACCCTCAGCCTTCAGCAAGCTGAACCTGCACAGGAGCTTCAGTCCTCTTGTCCTCTCCCAGGGCTCCTGGTCCTCCAGGTCGCATATTCTGTTTAATTCATTCATGTTTGTTGGCTTAGAGCATATAAAGCCTCATAATATTAAATGTACTGATCTTTCTGATATTAGATGCAATATTCTCCTTCTCCAACAATAGGAGTGTGTCCCCCTGCCTGTCCAGCCGCTCCTCACCTATTCTTGCTGCCCCTCGCAGCCCCTGTCCTGAAGGTCCACCTGAGCCGTTCTCAGAGGGGACCGAGGTCCAGGTGGGCAACCTGGACTATAGGATGTCGCGCAAAGATCTGCAGCAAACACTGCATGACACCTTCTCTCGATACGGGCGGGTAAGCCCTGTTCCAGTGAAGTTAATGCCTTTATCTTCTTTGACAAAATGCTGAGTCTAAAAGAACAAAGTCTCTCAATGTTTCCTTTTTAAAATAATTGTGTCAGATATTCTGTTTGAAATCAGATTAACTGCTGTCTCAAAACATTTCACTGCTATTGTTTTGTCTAGGTGAAAGCTGTGGAGCTTAGCCCCCACACTGACTATCAGCTGAAGGCCACAGTTCAGATGTTGTCCCTACAGCACGCTATCAGCGCTGTCAGTGGCCTGCACCGTTACAAGATTGGGAGCAAGCGCATTCAGGTGTCTCTGGTCACTGGTGGCAGCAGCAAATCTCTTGCCATGCTCAGGTACAGTTTGTGTTGAGTTACACTGGAGGCTTGGTTAATATGTTGGTCACAGCTTGCTTTGATTCTCTGACATGAAGAAATTTTCAGATTTATTAATACATTTTCTCTTTGGCTGGTTTGGATTGTGATGGTAAATTTCAGCTTTGTCATTATACAGCACAGAGATCATCAGCATTCTTCAGGATGCCCCTGCCAATTGTCTTCCCCTGTTCAAGTTCACAGAGATCTATGAGAAAAAGTAAGTAACTAACTGGTTGTCAACTTATGGCCTTCCAACTTTTCTAATACACTTGGAGTATGGCTATTCCAAAATACTGTAAGCATTACAAAGAAGTCTGTGCTGCCAAAGTATATGCTTTTTTTTATCCCCTCCCCAGGTATTGCCGTAAGCTGGTGGTTGGGGATCTTTACAGACTACCAGAGGTGGTGGCTGTGCGGGAACAGGGGGGCTCAAGGCTTGTGTGCCTTCTGCCCAGCAGCCAAATCCGCCAGAGTCCACTGGGATCTTCCCAGTCCCAGGAAGGCTCCTCTTCTGCTAGTGGTAGCCCCGTGGTGTTTGAGGAGCTGGAGTACCATGAACCTGTCTGCAGACAACACTATGCACAGCAGGACTTCAGGTACTCAAGTTCAAATCACCTACAAAATGCACGTGATAGGGTCAATGTTAGGCACAGTTAGCTAAACTATACAACTTCAATTGACTGTCAAACCTGTCTCCATCACTGATAGTATCTCTTCTCTATGTCTTTTTGTAGTGAGGCTGACTTTGACCCTGACTCCTATAAAATCCCATTTGTTGTGATGTCTCTGAGCACCTTAGCCTCTGAGGTCCACAGTCTGTTGCAGTCACATGAGGGAACCCTTCCACTACTCAGGTGACAACCAGCTCTTAAATCCATGCACAAGTTTTGTTTTTTGTTTTTTTTTATGTCAAAAAACATGTTTACACACAATATAAATACAATCAATAATGTATATTTTCCATTTAGTTTTCCAGACTGCTATGCAGCAAAATTCAGCCCACTGCAGCTTGGCAATGAGACATTGGAGGGTGGTGTTCCCCTGGAGCACCTCATTACCTGTGTCCCCAGTATCACAATAGTCACAGCTCAGAATGGCTTTAAAGTCATTAAGTGGATCCACAACAAACCACCAGCACCAAACCAAACTGGTAGGAACACTTACAAATTTCACAATTTTGTGTTAGGTTGTTGAAATTTTTGCTACATAGTTCAGTCTATCTATGATATACATATTACATATTTCACACATTTTATAAGGTATTTCTTTTTTCTTTTTTTTTTTTCTTTCTTTTTTTTGTTTTAAAATGTAGAGCCATGGATTCAGCGCTGCAAAAGTCCAGTGGGCAACCCTCAGCTCATTCAGTTCAGCCGAGAGATTATTGACCTGTTGAAGAGTCAGCCTTCTTGCATCATGCCCATCAGCAAGTTCATACCCTCATACCACCATCACTTTGCCAAACAGTGCCGTGTCTCTGACTATGGCTACTCCAAACTGTTGGAGCTGCTGGAGGCTGTGCCACACGTTCTGCAGGTAGTGAGAATAATGAGGATCATGCATGATTTATAATATTTTTTTTTTTTTTTTTTTTTTTTTTTTTTTTTTACCAGTCCTATTTGTACTTTTTTATTTATTTATTTATTTTATTTGTCATACTGCATTTTTTTATTTAAATTTTCTTTACCTACAGATCTTGGGCATGGGTACCAAGCGTTTACTGACCCTGACACATCGTGCTCAAGTGAAGCGCTTCACCCAAGACCTGCTCAAACTGCTCAAATTCCAAGCCAGCAAACAAGTGGCCATCAAGGACTTCATGCAGGCATACCATTGGTCAGTCAACATTGCTTGGAGCTGTAGATGAAACTTTCACATTGTCTTTTTGTGTTTTGTAGAGGTCTAAAGAGTTTGGATCATCACTGTCATGGTTGTGCATTATGTATTCTCTACCCTGTGTTTCAGGTGCTTCTCCAGAGACTGGAGGGTTATTGACTATGGCATATGTGACCTGATGGACCTCATGACTGAGATCCCTGAAACCACTATTACCATAACACACCACACCACGGACACGGTCATCTCTGTTCCCAAAAGAGGTCATTACAACAGTTACAAAAATATAAAATGAAAATACATTTGGGTATTGTAAAATGTTATGAGGATAATCTAAGATGAAAACATCAGCAGCATGAAGAAATCTAAACAAATGTTTTTTCCCTTTTTTATTTGCCTTCAGAGCGTACCGTGGAGGAAATGGAGCGTACCAAGCAGTTTGCAAAGGAAGTGGTGGACCTGCTTCGTCACCAGCCTCACTGTCGAATGCCCTTTAGTAAGTTCATCCCCACCTATCACCATCACTTTGGTCGTCAGTGCAAGCTCAGCTACTATGGCTTCACCAAGCTCATGGAACTCTTTGAGGCGATCCCTGACGTACTGATGGTGAGTAAAATGTGTGTATTAGTATACAATAAAATGTCCTGTGCTTCTTGACCTCTCAATATAAGAAAGTTTTGATGGATCATTTTGTGTAGATAGGCAGTAAATAATCTAAGGCACAAGAGTATACTGAGGTGAGAGTATACAAGCAAATCTGGTGTGTAACAATGGCCCCACCATGTGGTGTAGCCAAGAGGAATGTGGCAATTCTCACTGGGCCAGATCATGCTGTTCTTACCTTTTTTGTTCTTTGTCATATAAACTTTTTCTCCAGTTTAATATCTGCTCTGTGCTTAAAATTTACGAATTCAATTCCATCATTTCTGAAAGCAAATTTACATGTAATGTTCCCTACGTGTGTCAGGTGTTGGAGTGTGGTGAGGAGAAAGTGTTGACTCTGACAGAGGTGGAGCGTATCAAGGCCTTGGCGGCTCAGCTGGTCAAGCTGCTGCGGGCTCAGAAAAACTCCAGCCTTCCTGTCTGCCAGCTGCTCACAGAGTACAGCAAGACCTTTGGTTACGGTCTACGCCTGCAGGACTATGATGCCAGCTCCCTGCCAGCTCTGCTGACCAAACTCTGCCATGTTGTCAAGGTAAAGAACACCTTGAAGGATTTGTTAGATTTTTTAAATTTTTTTTATTTAATTAGTTAATTTAATGGATAAAATGTCAGAATTTATTTTTTTTATTTAGAATTAATACAGTAAAAAATTTACTGTTTCTTAGTTTCACAAAATATCACAAATCAAACTGAAATTATGTTTGCAAAGTCAATTTATATAAAACTGTAGTCATGCATACTTCATAAAGTTAATATTCTTTTTGATGCAACAAGAGTCGTTATATTTTTGTTTCATTATAAATTACAGTCAGTTGTTCATTTATTATGTGCATTTTACTGAAACTACAATAAACCCTCCCTTCATGAAAGTGATGATGATGATGGTCGGCTTCTGTTGAGACCATTTTAGAGAGGTATTTCAACTGATAGTTATGAAGAATGAAGTCTGTGGTGCTGTTAAATTGTATTATACAAATTACAGTCTCCAGTATGATCAAGCAGTTGAATCAACACCAACTATTCTCCCTGGTTAAAGTTTACGTTGCACATTCAGCATCACTGTTAGGCGTATTAATGCTGATTAATGTACGTGGGAAAATCACAGAAATGTTCTCACTTAGTAAGACCAGTGTTCTCTACTATACAGTAGTTAAATACCAATAAACAAACACTGCTTTCTTTCCATTTTCAAGGTGGTGGATGGCTCAGAGGGACGGGAAGTACAGCTTATCAACAGGAAGTCTCTGCGCTCGCTGACATCCCAACTACTGGCTCTGCTCATGTCCCAGGAAGAGGAGCAGGTCACCAAGGGTCTGAAGGTGGAAGAGCTAAGCCATCATTACCTGACTGTCCACGGAGCCCCGCTCAACCCATGTGAATATGGGTTCCTCTCCCTCAGTGAGCTACTCAAGAGTCTGCCCTACCTCGTGGAGGTGAGTAAAGTTGTGTTTTTACCTTCGTCCTACCATCTCTTTTTAAGGAAGCTTTACATTCACGGTATTCTCAGTCTGTGACATCATTTCCGCCGGCACAACTGACAGTGTTGTGGTTTTTCTTCTTTAACAGCTATACTATGAGGAGATTGATGAAGACTGTAAAACTGGCAACACTGCCACTGATCATGGTGAGGAGTGGGTGAGGCTGACCAGGCTTTACCAGTTTGCCCGTAACATACGTGCTCTGCTCCACACCTACCATTACAACCAGATCTTTCTGACTGAGTTCCAGGGAGCTTACAAAAAATTCACAGGCTGCAGCCTTGAGCCACGTTCCTACGGATACGCCAGTACTGATGAGCTGCTCAGTGCCATCCCACAGGTGGGAATAATTTCAGTAGATACTTTGATCATAGTAATCTGGTTCTGAACATGCTCTTGGTGCCTGTCCACAGATAAGGACATTTTTAATGAGATAGTGCTTGTAATCTTGTACAGTTCATAGTTTCTCATTTCTGTAAATTTTGTCTCTGATTGTTTTGGGGCTTGTCATCATCAGGTGGTGTGGATCAAAGGACATGGTCACAAGAGGATTATCGTTTTGAAGAACGATATGAAAGGTAAAGTTGATGTGTCTTTTTCTCATTCCATTAATTAAAGTCAAGTCAAGGAAGTGATTTTCATTATATGGCTTTGTCTGTATGTGTGTTGAGTTTAGCAAGGACAAGCTCTTCAGTCCCCAACAGCCCCCAGCCAGAAGAGAATACAGAAACCCCGAGAGGCAGCCCCGTTAGCAACACATTTGGAGCCCAGAGTCCAGGTAACGCAAGTCTTTATATAGACTAGTCAAGACTTGATTTATTCACATAAGAAATGTAATGAAGTAGTTGTGTAGTGTTATGGAAGTACAAGGGAACATTTTTATGTTGTGTTTGCCTGTACTGCCATCATTTGTTTCTGCAGTAAAAGCTGACATTTGTATTTATCTGTTGTACCTGTTCTTTTATGCTTCAACATCTAGAAAGGCAGATCTGCTGTCAGTAAATCTTTTTCAGTTAAAATATCAGTGAAATTGAGTCCAGATCTTTGTTTTACCTGCCAGGAGCCGATGAAGCTGCAGAGTCTGAGCTGCTGTGTCTGACGTCCCCAGTGGACCTGCTGTGTGGTCCTGTACCATCCTGCTTACCATCGCCTCAGCTTCACCCCGACCCCGTTCTCCTCCAGCAGGCAGACCTGATTCGCTTTGAGGAGAGAACTCCACCACCAACAGGTCATTTTACTGTTGTGTTTGTTTTTGAGTTTAAATCCATATCAATTAATAGTAGTTGTTGCACTGTTGCAGATTGAGCAGATTTTGTTTTTACCAGCAATCAGTCACTCTTAGCTTTGACTATGATATTGATATTTTTTTTGTTGTTGTCTTGTATCTTTTTGTTTGAAGCCTGAACAGTAATCTCACAAAATTGTGAGCCCCCTCAGCCAGTCAGGCTGTCTATGTATGTTGATGATGATCCAGATGGTGATTTTATTTTAAAAAAAGTAAATAAATTAATAAAAAATTTGTAGATTTCCTTGTGCCTTGGCACAGATGTGTGCGTTAGGGGCATCTGGTTTTCAAAAAGGATGACAAGTAAAGAGCAAGAAATGATGCTGCATGCTAGAACAAAAATACATTTTAATGAGTACATGACACATCTATCTATTTGCACCTTTCTTGTCTTTCATGAGGCGTAAGCTCAGTCTGTACTTGTGTGATTTCAGACAAGCGTGACGAACTTGAGGTGGCAGCTGCTGCAGTCACTGACAGCACAGAAGACTCTGCAGTCACCAAACTTCCAACCGCCCCCAACATGAAGACCCCCTTGTCTATGGACAGTCCCAGCAGAAGAGCTACACGCAGCAGAATCAAGCTAGCTGCCAACTTCTCATTCACAGCAGGCCTCTGATCCTCACACAAACACATCCAGTCTCATGCACACAAAGCAATACTAGTTCACACATAGTGTAACTCTAAATGGAAGAGTTGACCGGCTACACTAAACACAGTACAGGAATTAACCCCAGAAGAGCATTGGTATTGTCCCCTCTACATCCAGACAGGCTGTTGCATTCTTCTGCTTTCTTCTTTGTTGTTCATCCGCCATCTTTGTTACTCTTTGCTTATTTCAGTGTGTTCTTCCAGTGATGCTCACCAAGCTATGATTTTTCTTCTTGCAGATTTTCTGCAATTCTTTAATTTGCCAAATTCATCTACCATAACTGTTTGATTTCATCCCAACAGAAGTTAATTTTCAATCCCACAAATGTGCATCTTCAGTTTAGAGTCACGTTGTGACGATAGGCACGTTAGCTTACAGATAATGAATGACATTGAGTTAGTTGTCACTGTTTAGAGTATAAATTAACAATGGGAGAAATGCCAGGGATGAGGTTTTCTATGTGGAATTCAAAAAAATTTTAGCTACCCACATAAATAACTGAAGATTTGTTGATGTTTTGTTCATGAACCATATTGAGAAATTACTTCGCTGTATTCCCAAAAATAGAAGATTTCATTTATGACATTAACTCATTTTTGAACTAATTTCAAATTTTGGAGATTTTACTTTGTGGGTAACCATAGACATGTCAACCAAACTGGCTGATAAGCCCCTGACTGATTAATTCTTTTAGTCTTCTCTGTAGATTTCTGAAGAGGTCGCTTCTCTTTGAGGTATATTCTCATCTTTTGTCTCTGTTGTAAAGCAGCCTAAGGACAGTATTTTCAGTTCCTTTTATATAATGCAGAGTATTTAGTAGTCTGTGGAGGAGTTTGGCCTAAATGTGTGGTGTATTTGGTGGCAATTCAATGATGGAACTGGAGAGAAACCACAGTGTGAACTGTTCAGATTATGTCTTCTTTAATAGAAGCTAACAGCCTTTGAACAGTTAAAGTTTGGATCGAAAGGTTTTGATGTTGCGACAAACACTGCTCTCAGGAATTTTTATTCTTGTAGTATTTTGACTTAATTTATAGCAAAGTTTTTGGCTTGTCTCTCCGAAGCCACTAATGAAGGCCTGAAAGAGAAAAGGTGGCTCTTTAAAACTCCAGCCAGGTGTGTGCTCAGGCAGCAGGAACTGACATATACTTTGATTGTTAGTCTTTAGCCAGCAGCCAGTGGTGTTTGTGTTCTCTTAGCTATATTTTGTCTGTTTGTGGTTTACACTGGAGTAGGTGGTGTGAAATGTGAATGGTGTGCATAAATGAGTTTATGCATGGTGTAAGCCCAGGAGGAGCAGACGGGAACAGATGATCGCAATACATTCTTTAAGATCAGTCTTTTATTTCCACCATGTTTTAAGGATCTTAAGAGTTGGCGTCACTCTTGCAGTTGCCAGAGAAATGCGCAAGGTTTTTTTGAGTCAACCTTGTTGCTGGCAGGCACTGTATCAGTGATGGTGTCCACACCGTCTGAGTTGATGAGTTCGAGGGGAGCAGTGAGCACTCCTGAGTTTTTGATTTTTAATGACAAGGCGAATGGTTGTGAGTTTTAGGGAAAAGAGATGGGACAGGAGGCGATCAGCGGTTTGTGGAGCAGCATGGGGGCTCTAAGTAGCCTCCTGAACAGTCTGACGTACACACAGAGGACCCTCTGCGGCTCTCTGGAATCTGCACGGCTTTTACAATGGCTTGTATTTGCCGCGGTGCCAAAGGAATTGCCATCGTACCCCCCATCCCTAACATCCCACGTAGAGAAGTTTTTACTTGCTGATGTGTGTTGGTTTTCTCCGTTTTCCTCAGTCTCAAGTGTTTACAAGGCTGCTGGCTGCTCAGTTGCCACCAACTAATGTCGCTGTCCCTGAAGTTTAGCACGACCCAAGTGTGCCGCAGTTCAAAGAATGGGTAAAAGCCCATTTAATCAGTTTCTGTGCAGTATCATTGTTTAGCAGTGTTATACCATGAGTTTTCTTTGTCAGACTTGATTTTGACTCGGTGCCTTTTTAATGCTGAGACGTTCCACCTGCCAACGCATCAAAATGTCTGAAACACCAATCTAAATGTTTTTAAATAGGGCTGTTGTGGCTCGCCTCTTCTACAATGTTTTACTGGCTGTCTGGAAACCTCTTTGATGAGGGAATGAGCAGTTCAGAATAATTATTTAGAATCGCTGATAGAAAATGCTCACAAGAAATGCCTAGATTTAAATTTTGTGGTAGGGATGCATTACTTTTTGTGTATGTGAGCAAACCGTAGCACTCCCCAGAGTACCGCAGTGACAACTAACTCACATGTATATTTAACTTCCCTGGTTAAGCCTTCTCTCGACATTTGGTTACATCAGTGAGAAGCTATTGTACCTGTCAAAATATGCACTTCTGCATAGTTTTGGTTCATGAAATACATGTGAAATTATTTTTAGTGTTGGGAGCAAGGTTGAAAAAATATTTGTCTTGGCCTCTTTGTTTGTTCTGTATGTCACTCTGTCTTACTTATTCAGTTTTTGCACTGCATGACGCTTCTGCAGTCCTGCAATCTACTGTTAAAGAATAATTTCAAGGAACTTCCTTTAGTCCTCACTGCAGTGTCTTTAAATCTCCTGCCTTGTGATAATATTTTGTTTACGTGCTCAACAGTTGACTCACTGATGTCTCCCCCCCCACACACACACTCAGATTGTATTATTGCCTCACCACACCAGAAGTCGTTGTAACAGTCTAACATTGTTGAAGGGACCAAAAAGATTTCCGTTTAATAAATTTCACAAGCATCACGTCTGCCTTGTCTCTAAGTTTTTTTTGTTTTAAGGAATCACAGGAAACCCAGCATGTTCCTGAAAGATGCTCTTTATTTAAACATATATGTACAGGTAGTTTCAGCTTATCTTCTGCATATTTGTTCGATATTCAACATTTGGACCTTTGTAAATTTACTACTACTACAGAACGCTAAAGTTATCAGAAGGAAGGTAAAGTGACAAAGAGCAACACTTTGCTTGACATGAGTCACTAAAGTCCTAAATACACTCAAACATACACCATCTATTGTAGGCATTTGCAAGAAAGTTGCATTCATTTCCTGGTGTTTATCATAAAAACGCAAGACTAAATTCAGAGGATGCAAGTTGTTTGTCAGCAATATTTGCAATATCCATAATAACTATGAATGATGTCATACTACCACAGTCAGTATTTCCCGGTAGCTGATGGCTGCGATGATGTCAGTATGGCCGGGGAGGTGCTGCATTATGGGAATGAGCAAGTGGATCATTTATTAAAAGAAAAAAATCCATGGATTATAAAATGGTGTAAGTGTTGGCATATACAGGGGTTGACCAAAATAACAATGTTAGTTTAAAAAGTGGGACATACGGGGTTGTATGGCTGTTGGTTTTAGCCTTTATAGAGTGTAAAGTAAAAGTCTGGACACACATTTCATTGTAGTGCTACAAAATGATCTTAAGTTATAATTTTGTCCAAACCTATTTCCCTATACATTTTCTTAACACTATCATAATCCTACAGTTTGGTTTTGTGGCCCCTGTTTATCAGCAGTGTTTGCAGCGGCACGTCAGCATTGAGTCTCTTCTTGAAGTGTGTCTGTTAATGGTTAAGAGTTTAGTGACTAGACATTTTTAATCGGCCAATTCCCTACGCTCAGAGAATTATTCTGCTGCTCAAAAATATTCCTCCGCTCCACTGCAAAATCATCCACTGGTTGTCACTGTCCTCTACCATTTCCAACCCAGTTTACATTGTTCACTCAATGTGCAGCCCTGTTGTTTGTCTGAACCATGTGTTCCTCCCACTTAGTAACAATGATAAATATGTAGAGTTGCAGGTCTGGAAATATCCATTACCAAACGTGATGAGGTGAAAGCAGATGTTTGTTTTTTTCCTGTCACACAGAGAAACCCAGCATTCACAGTTCACTATGTGGACCTTGTGCTTGTAGTTCTCTTCCGACATGTACTGTGTATCAGACACATCGTCGTAAACCACATCGCCATCTTGAAAAGGAATGTTGCATAATGAAATCTGTTTCTCAATTAACACACTTATATATTAGATTTATTTTTATCTACAATACCCATGTTTCTCCCTCATCATTTTTAATTTCTGTTGTCTTTAGTTACAAAAGCTCCTCGGGTACTGATTAGGTATCGGTGTCCAAACCTCTGGCTGACCCTTTGTGGCTGAAGCTGTTTAAACTAACCTGACTCCTTCACAGAGTCCAGGGGAGACCTGGCTGACCGGGTTTCTCTGAGTCACAGGAAGTTATAAATGGCATGTCATGTGATGTGAGTGTGTTGTGTCTGACACGTGGACTGGGTCATAAAGAGGTCTCTGTCAGTTACATGACGACACACTGGGTGGCTCCACAGCAGTCCTTAATGATGGCCACTCCTGACTTGGTGATGGATGGTTTGTTGGGGGGCGGCTCCAGGATTTGTCTCTTGGGCTTTGGAGGATCTTATCACAAAGATAAAGGAAAGAGAAATGTTCACACCATCACAAGGGGAAGTGCACAATACCCTCTGTCTCTTTCAGATAGTGCGTGCAGGTTATTTTTAAATCTCTCACTCACTTTGTGCGACTTTGAGCTTCTTCTCCAGAGGCATCAGCTTCAGTCTGAGGAACTCAGCCATCTCCTTGTCCTCCTCTTGCTCTCTGAGGTACGACAGTCACATCTTAGTTGGGTTTGCCTGACTTATAACAATACAGTTGGCGCTGATTGGACAGTGTGGCCTCGAGCTAAACACCTGTTTCTCTTAAACATAAATGTCTGATCATTTAGCATCCGTAGACTATGTACAACAATGAAACAAAAGGATATGCCACTGAAATATATAAATATATATAGTATCAGTCAAAGGTTTGGACACACTTTCCCATTCATGGAAGTTTGTAAAATGTGATCCACGCTTAAGTTTTGTAAAGTTTTATTATCAAGTATTTGTATCTATATTAATGCTTCTCTACATTATTTTATATTTTATAAGCAATCATGTGTTAACAGCTGGTGAATAAACAGCCTCGCCTTTGTAGCTTTTTGTGTTGTCAACGATGGTTAGGGAAAGACTGAAGCAGAGCTCTGTGACTTGAGTCTAATGATACACAAGAAGCACAAACTGGGGCTGAATGTGGCCTTTATATATCAGAACATTAACTCACGGTTCTATTGTGACTCAGTGCATCGTAAAGACTAATTCTGATTAAGCTGTTTAAAATGACAAATAACAATCTGATATTACACTTACAAAGACATTTTTTGCTCATCCAGTGATTTAAAACCAGCCAGTGATCTTACATCATTTTCTATCATGTCTATATGAATGTTATCTTTGTGTCACACTCTGTGGGGTTATCTGTGGCAGCAGAGGAGGAAGAAGAAAATGACAATGCACAGCCACGGTCATCAGTCAGCCTCCCTCCCACACACACACACACACAGCAGGCAGTGTTGTGGTGATGAAGTGACCCTGTCCCCTGCCTTCAGTCATGCTCACATTTGCTCCACAAGTTTACTCTAATGAGTCTCCTCCTGCTGTTTCTCAACCAGCCTGTGCATCAAATGAAGAAACAGTGGATGCACTTCATTCTGGCACTGTCTGTTTGTTTACAGTACTAGCAAACAAACAGACAGTCCGCTCCCGGGGACAACGTCCCGGATATTGAGTGAGCCTACACGTTGGAGCGCTCTACCTTAATCTCTCCACCTCAGCATCATCCACCAGGAAATCCCTCTTCTGTACCAGTTTATGGATCTTCAGGATCAGCTCCTCCTCCCGCTGCCTGTGCTTCTTGTTTTTGTCTTTCTCTGGAGGAAAGGAAGGAAGAAAATGAATGAAAGTCATAAACCAATAAATAGATGCCTGAAGGGAAGGACGAGTAGGCAGAACTGAAACTGAAATTCTTTTATTTCCTGGTGTAAAATATAAATGCAGGTTCTGTACATGGAGTTACTTGCAACTCACGTTAAAAAACTGACTTTACAGCAAAGTCAGCTGGCTCTTAAACACTGAGTCACATCACAAACAGACCCTTAATTCTGCACTCATGTATAATTTATAACAAATAAGGCACTATCTTAATTATGCAAATGCTAGAGAGCTCTGTTTTTAGTTTCATTTGGAGAAGAAATTTGCATTCAGAGATCCACAAACGCAACATCCACTGTGCTTTGTCTCACTTGCCTAACCTTCACGCTCCGCAGCACAGGAAAAGACACACATGAACACACCAAACAAAGAGCACGCACACACACACAGACACACACACACAGACACACACACACACACACACACACACACACATACACAGACACACAGACACATGCGCCGACAGCTGCAGAGGCAGGTTGTTTGGCTCTGCCGGTATCTAGGCTACTTTGAAAAAAGGGTTTGAAAAATGACTGCAAGCATCAGCTCTTTCTCCCATCTGGAAATAGAGCGGAGCAGTGCAGCTCCAGTGTGTATCCCCCAGGGGGTGCAGGACAATCTGAGGGGCGCATGGCTGCCACGCACAAACCCCAATGTCAGAGGAGCAGGAGCGGCAGCATGCAGGGTCTGTTTGTCATGTGACTCTCATTGTGCAAGTTTGGAGTAAATGGGATGCCAGAGCCCCCCAACGACTGCATACATGAGGCCCCAGTGGCTCATGGGAATGGCAATGAGGGGCAGTTTTTGCCTGACAGAGTGCAGTTTGTGTGACCAGTAATCCTAAATGGACAGGGGGGCAGACAATGTAACAGGGACACCTAACAGTACAATGCAAACCAATCAAAGCTTGAAGCCTCCATTGAGGAGTGAGGTCACATCCTCATTTTTTGTTGAATGTAAGTGTTCATCCTACAAAACCAAACAAATGACAGAGTTGTATTTAAATGTAATCCAAGTAAAATGAATAAATAAAACATGAAAAATCTAATTACTGCTGATGAGGACCATGTGATATGGTCACAAGCGAGTGTGTAAGTGGACCTTAAAGCTAAGACATTTTCTTCCTCTTACAAATTAAAAGTTGAATTCACAGAAAATACTTTGCTCAGCTCAAAGGTTTCGATTCTAGAGCTTCACTTGTTCTTGGTAGCTTGTGGTGGCTAATGTTAGCTAATGTCAGCTAACTTTAGACATGTATTGTTGTTTACCTGATAGAGTGAGTTCTCTTTATACATCTTTTCTATTTATGCTTCTATTAAACCACGTTTCAGCATTTAACATGATCCTGTGATTGCCTTTTTGCCACGGTTACTGCTGTCCACGATCGCTTTAAATTGGATTTGTCTTGTCAGCTTTCCTTGTTGGTATCTGGGGGGTTCGCACTGGGTGGATTCATGCCCTCAATATTTTGAGTCGTGGCTACAGCCCTGAATCAAATCAACACCAACAACAGCACTAAAACAGCTCTGTTGTATTGGATTACATTAAATTGTGTGGTGTTTCTGTTATTTTGTCCACTCTCTGCCATGTGGTTAAAAAACCCTCACTGTGTTTGACACACAGTGTCCCACAGTTTCTCTCCCAAAAACATCTGATGAGCACCCATGCGTCCTGTTGCTGCTGCATGTGTGTCCTTGAACAGACACCTGCCCGTCCTGTTCACACACCCTGACACATGATGTGAATACTCACAGAAGAGGTGTGTTTTCATTCTGTTGCTAGGTTCTCTGTGTGCAGAGCTTTATGGATCTGTTACTATGGGTGATGCAGCAGCAGCAGCAGCAGCACAGATACACAGACAATAGCAGAATGGACTGAGGAGTTGGACAAATATTTGATACTGTGCTCTGCACTTCAAAAACAATCCGGGGAGTCAAAAGGATTCATTTATTTCAGTATTGAGACACCTTGTCTGTAAAGCTTCCCCCAGCTCATATTGCCTTCACAGTAATGATGCATGTGTGTTTGTGTGTGTATGATGATCTGTCCCTCATAACTCACACACATCCCTGAGACTTACGATCAGTCCTGCGTAGTTTAGTGAACTGACACTTCCTGTAAATCACCATGATGCCTGCTGAGGTTATGGGACTCTGGCGAGCTACAAACACAAACACTTTGTGCCAAAAACTCTATTTTTGGTGGAGCTCAGACAGAGAGCGTGGATGGACAGTTTCACACACAGAGGATCAATTCTGAGAGGTTTATTTCCTGAAAGGCTTACAGCTGGTTTTCCTGATGTCGGTTGTTTGTGTGGCAGAATAAATGTATGTGTATGTATGTGTGCGTGTGCGTGTGTGTGTGTGTGTTAGAACTGTACCTGGTACTGCGACAATCTGTCTCAGCTCCTGCTTTAAACTCATGATGTCTTTGCAGAGCTGGATGTCATCCATCCTGAAAAATATGAAAAAGAAAACATTAAATCACTGGCTTCCGCTTCCACTTTGTTTATCTTTATTGGACTGAAATGATGTTAGACTCTTATATCTTATAACAAAGCCTGTAAGAAAAGCAGATGCAGTTGAAATAACAGTTGGAAGGATCTCTATCAAAAAATGCTATAAAAAACCTTACCTTTTAATATCTAATCTTGGTGATGTTAAATATTGTGAGTATTATATTGTGAGATTTATTTATTTATTTATTGCAATACCCTCATTAAATGTAGCCCATATAATAATACAAATAAAATGTAAAATGCAACATCCCAACAACAGATTATTTTCAACCAAAGATATTCAATATATAATAATATAAATTCAAATGCTAACATTTCAGTGAATGTTTGGCATTTTTTGATGAATAAATCACTAAAATAATGAATCAGCTATTAAAATTGTTTTGAATTTATTTTCCGTCAACTGAATAATTGATTAATCGACAAATCACTTCAGCACTAATCACTGTACTACTTGTCATTGAGACTTCACAGCCTCAGCCCCCCATGTGTCACACATCAGGAGAATGTGTGCAGATGGAAAACATGCACCATCAATCAGTCCACGCTGCTCTCTGAGCCTCCTGCAGCCCTGACGTCTCACCCTCAGGGCCTCGACGTTTTCCCCTCTTCTTCCTCCTAAATCCCCACCTCCCTCCCTCTCTCTGCGGAGCAGTGACAGCTTCCACAGATTTAATTCTCCCTGTGATAGATCAGGCCGATGACTCATCCACAGCTTCCTTCCTCCTTCCTCCTCCTCCTCTCACTCTCTGCATTTATCCCGGTTGCTCGGTTTTACACCGCCCTCCTCCTTCTTTCTCCCCCATGTCGCTTCTTTTTCTCCCTTCACCCTTTCAACGCTATCTGTGGATTCCTGCAGCTTCTGCACTCTGACACACCATCTGCTAGTTTTTGTGTGTGTGTGTGTGTGTGTATGTGTGTTTATGTGCCATTTTGAGTCACACAGAGCCTGACAACAGAGACGTAAGCAATAAGCAGCGTGGCGGCCTAATGAAGCCTTTCAAGTGGGCGTGTGAACAAACATTATTAACTGAGTGAGGACTCTAAGACGTGTATCAGCTTCATCCGACACAACAACTGCCACACTTCAGATGTTAGGGGTGTAATGACCCACAAAGTACACTGTTTAGTTGGATATGTTAGAGTGGTGATACGATCTGATATAGTTTTGACAGAGAAAAATAAACTGCCTGAGACACTGGCTTCTATTTCCACAGTCAATTTGTTTTTTATAAATTTGCAGTAATGTGTAATAGTACTATGCATTTTTCCTGGCTCACCAAGAGTGGGTTTTCAACAGCACAGTGTTTGTAACAAAAAGAAAAAATCTCTGTTTTACATAACATAAACAGATATGGCAACAAAACATCATTTGAACTCAACAAACCGACACAGAAACCCATTGATATGCTAGGAGTGTCCAATATACAGTACATGTATGAATAAAATATAAAATCCTCACAGTATCACAGTATAAGTAGTTTTATATTAAGCAATCAAAATATTGTGAAATCAAACAGAGAAATTACAGAACTGCTATTCTTAATATTGTCAGCTAGTCCTACAAATTCAATAATAAAAAAAAAAAGGTATTTAATTTTATTGATGTAAAAATCTTCTTGCTCACTGATATGTAACACCGCCTCTAATGGATTAATGCAACTAAAGATATTTCAGGGATATTAAATACAAATGTTACAGCAAAATTTCTTACGGATGATAAATATATCTCCAACCATCTCACAGTATATATTGTCATTTTGTCCAACCCTACATGTACCATGAGTTTGTATTAGAGCAGCACTGATTGGTCTGCTAATCAATTAGTCTATCAACAGATCAATCAATCATTTATGTCATTTATCATGAAAAATGTAATGGTTTCAGCTGCTCAAATGGCAGAATTTGTTGCTTTTCCTTGTCTAACATTATAATAAAAGTGTATATTAGACATCCGATGACATCACCATGGGCTTTAAGAAGCTGTGCTGAGCGTTATTCAGTTTTCTCAAAGATTAATTGAGATAATTATCTGCAGATAAATTCAGAATTAAAGTAATTATTAGTTTCAAAGCCTAGTCTTTACTGAACAATACAATGAGACACCAAATCGGTACTTTACAGTATTAAATTCATTTTGTTTGATCAGTTTATCCACATCCATGTCGTCACGCTGCAGAAAAAGTGCAGACACAGCGTTCCTGTGAAGAAGGCAGCGAGAGTTTAGACGGAGGAAATAACACAGAATGTCGTCCCGAACACTGATCCATCATCCTGGAAGCTATTGTTGATGAGGAGCCAACAAGTTCATCATTGTGACTCATTCGACTGCTATTGGCCTCTGGGTAATCAATAGACTAATGGACTGCTGCCTTCAGTATCGAACAGTCTTAAAACAGCCGACTTATATCACAAAGACAACACAACACTTGAATGTTTTTGCAGTGTCATGGCAACGAGGCCAGTCTCATTATCCACTCAAGGACAGCAACAGAGATCGTTGTGACACTGTAATGATTAAATCTTTGTCACATTCTGGTACATGTGGTGCTACAAAAACACAGAAACCAACACTTCCGCAACTCACATGAAACGCAGCTCTGACTCCCGGCGCACCAGGACCTCTCGCAGGCGCTGGATACGAGTCATCTCCACCTCGATCTCCTCTGGAGACATGGTGCTCTCTGCCATGGACACGTCTGAATGACCTGAGAGGCAGGGGGATAAAACACACAGTAAAATGAATAAGGAGGAATAAAAAAGAGAGAGCCAGGGGCGAGCAGGAGAAACAAACATCTGGCACTCTAGTAGAGAGACTGTTTTTCCTCCACAAGGACAGCTCTGCTTTAGTCTTGTCTGTTATGCAATTCTCTTCACCTTGGACAGTGTTTAAGGGTTCGAAGTTTATTTTCTGGTTTAAATTACAGAGAATACAATACATGTGGCCAAATTACAGATTCCAGTGGCACAATGCCCGTATCTCATTTGAAGTTTTAATGGTAGGTTCATTCTCCTATGATTTCATATGGCAGTTGCATCCAAGAGTTCTTAAATCCTGTCTTTTTATCCTTGCAAACTTTCTCAAAGCGTCAGCTTCTTGGCAAACACAGTTCTCACCTCATCCCTCCTCGATATGTGGTTTCACAGCAGCCAAGAACATGGTATTTGGAAAGAGAGCAGCATATGTAATGGTGATTGGAAATTTAGAGTCACAGCAGTGCCTCAGGCACAAAGACTGTTTGAAAGCCTTCAATCACATGAAAATGTACCAGGATTTAAGAATATATTACAGGCACTGTGATAAGTGTCTGCTGACAAAAAATCCTAACATGGATCAATGATCAGCTGTGGATTGTTGCTGATCGGGTTTTTCCTTCCTGAGCTGGACCACAGACTCACACTGCAACCACCAAACTCTTACTACACTGACCAAACACTTATTGCTCTGATCAATGCACTGACCACTGCTAATGCTGCAGCACCTGCAACAGACTGACCTCACCAGCATCTTACGTCATACAAACAACAGATAAACAGTGCGGCATTCATATTAAGAGTGGAGCTGAAGTTAAATGTGGAGTACAGAGGTGCCCTGGTCCCTCCTCTTCAGGACCTTTGCTGCATTGTCATCCAGCTCCTTTCTCCCAATATTCCCATCTATCTCCATCGCAGATCTTTAAAGGAAGACCACAACAATTTTACACATGAAGATCAGCTTGTCATGATGAGTGATACTTCTGTGGCTGTGGACAGAGCTTTACACAATTTGAGGATGGAAGTTTGTGGATTTTAAAAGACGAGGGTTTTTTACCAGGCAGGGAGGGTCAACTGAAAGACAAGTTGCATCATGGGAAGTTAAGGATCCAGGGTTTTTGGGACATGATTTATACAAGGGGCTAAAAGTCAGGATATTTTGGGCTCTACTGTTTCTATTTAGCCATTTTTTTAATCAGTCTCTCACAGGTTCCCTGATTATAGAGAAGTAACACTTAATCACCAGAGTAACGCTTTAAACAAAGGTAAAACTTAAAGTAAAGAATCTCAAAAACATCTTGCAATGCTACAATACAATAAAATACCATCAATCATATGTCAATGTTCACTTCGTTTCTCTAAAGACCCGAATCATTAACAGCAGTAATCTTCCACTTAAGTGCACAACATAAATATTTCCCAGAACCAACAAATGCACCTGTTGTCATTTTCCTGTAAACATGTCAGGGCTGCAAGTAACACTGACTTTCATTATTGAGTGATATGCTGATTGTTTTCTTCTATAATTCATTTTTTGGTCTATAAAATGTTAGAAAAATGTCCTTTGCCATTTTCCAAGGTGATGTCTTTACATGTCTTCATGCGACCAACAGTCCAAAACTAAAAGATATTCTGTATATAATCACAGAAACTTGCACATGTTCACATTTGAGAGGCCGGAACCAGAGACTTTTTTTTTACTCAAAAATGTCTTCAAATATTCACATTTCTGAACACCGTATGGACACTCAGTTTTCCATATGCTCATTAAAAGAGTTGTGCAGTGTAATCATTATGCTCCTCTCCATACTGGCTGTAAAGTGATCCCTTCTTTACACGACTACACAGTAAGAGGACAAAATCCACAGTCCACACCCTGATAGGTCTTAATACACCTGAGTAAACAAACAATTGCATCTTTAATCCTGAGCTGTCAAACGTGATGCACGACGTTTCTCCCCAGTATCTCTCGTAACATTAGAGGACTGGCTCAGCTCCTCATCCTCCTGCAGCAGCACAAACTGCAGTCTGTCTTTGTGGTACTTTTCGTGGATGCTTGCTGAGGACGGAGCTGACTCACCACAGCAGACAGAAGTCTGCACAGGAGGGCCCGGTTTGTTTGTGCCTCGCTGATGTTGAATCATCACCCAATGGTGTCTGCTGATGATAGAAACCGGACGATATGAACTGCATCTTTCTTTGTCTTGTTTTTCTTCGCACACAACGCACCTCAAACTCGGCCACGTGTTCACCATCAATAAGTCCTGAATGGACTATTAAAGGTGGTGACGTGCCAGCTCAATAATGTGTTAACAGCTCCCCCTCATCTGAGCAAGCCACTCACACATGCTCTGCCTTAAAAACATTGCGAGGAAAGAACAGCTTTGATACTTCCTAATTAAAAGCAGCTTGTTCACCAGGGGCAGGCGAGGTTGACTCCAAAGTTTCAGCAAGCAACACCGGCAGATGTAAACCACACACCTAATTAATCAGCTTGAATTATACCCCATTTCATTAAAAACAAACTGGCTCATCAGTGTACTTCAGGATTATGATTTAATGAGGAATAAATAGCCCGGAGAGCCTGGATCGTGGCGTGGCCACAGGAGGCTCCGCACCAGGGAAATGCCAGCATCTGTATGACATCCAATGCAGACGCCCCTGACACATCCTGCAGTCACACTGTACACATAGTGCTGCTGATGCTGTTGCCTCTTAACCCCCCTCACCTCCCTCCACACCCCGCCCCCTCCAAAAGAAAAGAAACAGATGGTGAGCAAAAAATGGAAAGTGCGAGGTAAACACAGGCAGTATTTGTTTTAGAAATAAGAAGAAATGAACCTGGAAGAGGGAGGTTTGCTCTGCTTTACCTCTGTCTTGTTTGGCTGTATGTGTGTGTTTGTGTTTGTGGGAGACAGAGAGCGAGAGCGATGACTGGATCTGTGTCTAAAAATATCCACAGATTTTTTTTCCCCCTTCTTCTCTCACTTAATCTGGAAGTTTCTTCACACCCTGCTCCGCTGTGACGAGTTCTCCACAGCAGAACCAACCAGGACCCATTTGAAATCACATTACTGTGTTGCTTCTGTCAACACATGCGTCATTCATCACCCTTCTGTATCTGAATTGTTTATTGGACAAAATAATAGAAACGTCTAAAACAATGGCTGCTGCAGCTAACAATCTTTATGTTTGTTGAAACTGTGTTTGTTCAACTATGCATCTGTCATTTTTGAAGCTGTAATTTGTGGTATTGTTTAGAGATAAAAACATCAGATGATTAATTAATTAGTCAATTGACAGAAAATGAATTGCCAATTAGAGTCATTTATCAAACACAAATACAAATTTCTCCAGAGTGAGAATTTGCTTTTACATCACTGTGATTTGAATATCTTTGTGTTTTTAAGTATTGGTCGGAGAAAATAAATAAATAAATAAATCTAAAAAACAAGCAATTCAAGCACTTCACATTGGGATATTGTGGTCTTTTTTTTTTTTTTTTTTTTTTTTTTTTTTACTGTTTTCTGATATTTACAGAACAAATAATCAATTAATTGACCAAGAAAACAATCTGAATCAGTAATAACAAGACACATTAATAGATACAGAACAAAATAATAGAAACATTTCATTTACTGGCTTTGCAGTCTATAATTTTCATGTTTTACCTGAATCTGTAAGAGCTCTGCTGTTTGTTCAGCCTCACCATCATGCTTGAGGCTGTTGCATTGAGTGAATTAACGCTTTTATTGTTGGGAGCTGTTAATATTGTGAAGGCTTCTGTACTTCAAATCAGCCCAATTTAAGTTATTCTTAAAATAAACAAAAGTATGGAATATATCCTACCACATACAAAGTATGCTCTCGAACTGCCAGCTGTCTCTAATTTTGACAGAAATGACTCAATTGTCCCTCTAAATGTGAAAGCTATAGCCCACATATTGATCATTGGACCAGGGTATTGACTCAAAGCTGTCCATGCTCTTGCTTCATGCTTCCGCACCAGCTCAGGATGAATCAAACACACAAGTTTCTAAATGCGCTGGTCTTCCTGTGTTTGTGGTTTAGAGGCTACACCTTGTCTCAGACTCATTCACAAACCGCGCACTGCCCATAGTGTTCATGCAGGGAAATTAATAGGCCTTTGAGCACCAAGGCACCGCCACTGATACATCCCAAACCTTTGTGAGTCACGCGTTAACCCTTTCAGAGCCGCCTGCTCGCTGGATTTTCACTGAGTGAAACATATGTTGGCAAAAACTGACACGTTCACTGGCTATTTCAGAATCCACACAGTACCTTTGTCCGTTGTCCACGCCGTTTCCGACACGGCGCCGTAGCTCCTGAGCGCGCGCTCGGTGTCCGAAATAGATTTCTTCAGTTCCATGTCGCTGGAGTGCCCGCGCGCCGAAACCCGAGAAGAAACGATGATGTCCCTCTGCTAAACCTACACGTCTCCTCTGTGTGCGTCCTCCCAGATAACTCAGCTTTACCCGGTGACAAGGTTCCGGCGACCCGAGACGTTGAGCATCTTTATTCAAGCTTTCAAGTCCCTCGACGTGTGGCTAAAGAGGAGAGGATGTAGGGAGCATGCGCAGTGCGGGCAGGGATGTGGGGGACCTGGGAGACACCCACTTGGCACCGAGATACCGTTAAAAATAAAACAACAGACACACAGTTGCATCGAAGTTTTGATTGTCAGCCTGTCCAAGAACTAGTTCTTTGTATGTCTAAAGACCCCTAAGCTCTGCCTGGATATATATCATGTGTTTATTATTATTAATAAAGACATATGAGAGACTTTCTGAAGTGTACCTCTGGTTGTTATTTAGCATGCTTATACAACAACTGCCAAAGGTTAAGTGGCAGGTGGGTCTACATGTAGTTGCATAAGGTAAAATTAGACAATGAAATCTGTTGGAGAAGATTGTTAGATACATTTAGAGACGTTATTAATAAGTGCCTGGAGTTTTTTTTTTAGCTAGCCTGAGTGAGTAAAACAGATGCCAAAGAGAGTGAAAACACAGACTGCAGAATAAAGTATGTGACAGGCAGACCTTACAAAGTACATATTGTTCTTAATATATTCCCACTAGAGATGAGCCAGAGGCGCAGTTGCATCTAAACGATGAGTAACACATACGCCTGATTAATATTTCTGTCTGAACACAAACCAAAACACTCCCAAGATGCACCTCTGACAGCAAAACATCACACGTGATATTTAACATAAGAAAAGTGCAGGTCTATTATGTACACATAAAGACACTGCAATCAAAGTGGTGTTTTCAATTTATTCAACAATAAATAGTATCTATCTCATTTTAGCATTTACATAGTGTAAGTATAGTGCAAAATGTGACCAAATCATTTGTTCAATACATCATAGCCGACAATGCTAATCCGGTAGTTGTTCTTTGTGATATCAAAATCTGTTACAAAATAATTAAGACAGAAATTTAAAACTGTACAACAGAAGGGTACTAATCCTCTGCTGAGTTACATGTAGTTGTATCACCCGGTCTTCAGCTGTTGATATGAACAGAGGGAATATTCATTGATTTGACCTTTCAGTTCCAGTGTAGCATATAAACAATCAAGAATTAATTAATAAGAAACAAACACTCTAATACTACACTAATATTAAGTTACTATACTTAAGAATGCAATTTAAACATCTGGTAAAAGGGATCAAACAGCAGCAGTGACTACATTGTTTTTTCTCTACCCCAATGCAGACACTGTAGTATTATTAATACGGTATTAATTCAGCTCTGTGAAACACATCAAATAATATAATCACACAGTGTCTCAAGCTTATGCTACTTCAAAATGCAAAACTACAACTACGTTTCAGACCACATCAGAAAAGCAAAAATAGATACATCCGTTTGAATGTTCTTGTTAATTATTTGGCTGAGACAGACGAGAAAAGTCTGCCCCAAACCTTTTAAACTCTATGTATACGGATACTGAGCTGCACTCTATTTAGAAAAATGACCTCTATAGAAAACTGGAGGCATCTGATGTTACATTTCAAGAGTCGCTGCTGGCAAGTCAAACCTATAAAGTGACATTTTCACAAGGAGGTAAAATTTAAACTTAAAATGTTAGGATAACAAACTGCATCGGACAATTTGGCAATGTTGCAAAGAGAGACCATAGAGAGCACTCCACAGTATCACATTAACATAAAGTACGACATCAGGCAGGCAGCATTTCCACAAGTAAATGGATGTCTGAGACAAATTTCATCAGTCTGTATTAGACAACGTCAAAGTAATCGTCAGTAGTATCTCATTACAACAATAACTAGATGTAAAAGGAGAATGGCTCAAAATATGGAAATCTAACATTTATTTTAAGATATGTCTAAGTGTTTTTTATGATTTTTTTCCATTATGTCCCTTCTGTTTGCTCAGTGCATTGTGGTCATTATGTATAAAATACCTATACATAAAAAATAAACAGATGCACGTTAGAATACAACTGCTTATTGGTACCTGTGCAGTGTGCATCTGTATTTGGCACATCTTGTACCAGAGTGGAAAATGGAGCTAAAGCAGATTTGTTGATGAGGCACTCTGTTACAGTTGCAGATAACAGTCTAAGCACTTGTGCTGATAAAGAGAGTGATATCTTAGTTTTTATAACTTTAGTCAAATTTTATGAAGCTAAAGGTCTAAGCTAATATGTTAGCTGCCACTCCACATAGTGGAAAAAATTCTTTCCCACACTCGATGCATTTTTTCATTTACGTGAAAAGCAGAGGAATCTGGAACATCAACCTCACATTTCTCCATCGTTACAGCTACTTTCCCAAACATACACATCCTCATAAATCTTTTCAGTATTATTTAGTATTTTCCAGTTGATACTCTATTGTTTGCATTTATAAAAACAACAATTAAAACCTGATGAGAACTATAGCATGACGATGGAAGGGTATTGAGCAGTATTTTCCCATGGAGCTGATGTGTGATTATTGAAAAATAAACTGTAAATACATACTTTCCATTTGCCTGACGCTGGTTCCCAAACCACCTTGCAGCGTCATGTCACGTTTTTAGTTCGATCCCAGTGAAACTTTAATCTCATTCCCTGCCAATGCCAGTGCAACATCAACCAAAGACAGGACAGCAGTTGTATCCTGTTTGGACCAGTGTTTCCCTGTTAATGTTTTGTCTTTGTCACCTTTCAGTTCTGAGTGGTTTTAGATGCTACCGTTCCATCTTTGGGAGCCACTATCTTGTCTTCAGTGTCTACTTTGCCCTTTGTGGATTCTGCTTCATCCTCTTTGGGAGGGAACAACCATGCCAGAGCAGCAGCAGCTGTGCCGTCGCCACTTTGACGTGAGAAGCACAGGAAGGTGGCCCAGACGAAGGCACAGCACCCGGTGAAAGTGGTCCGCACGTACAGAGGCACCAAGGCAAAGTTCAGAAACTGAGGGAAACAGGGATTACAGTATTTTAATTCCTATTTACTGGCATATATTTTACAGATCATTCATTATTTAATATCGGATATCAGTTCCTAAAAATTCAACATACTTAGTATTACTGAATGTGTTGTTGTAAACAGACTCTTTAAATCTAAAAAAAATGGGTTGGTGTTATGATTTGGCTTTATTTGAGGGTTGCTCTACAGATTTCTCTTTCAAAATATTGTGAGGAAAACTGAATCTGGGTCACTTTGTTCTTATTATAACAGCCACTGAAATGAACAGGAATGTGAGGAAATGAAAGATTTTAAAAGAGAAGAGAATCTATGCTCAAAGATCCACTTACTAACACACACATCAGGTTTAATCTGGTAGTGAGATGTGGTTATATTTAAGATTTTCTTTACCATATATAGTTCCCAAAAGTCAAGAGTGAACATCTATGCACAGGAGATGTTGATATTTACCTGCATGAATGGCCAGAACATTAGCCCTGTCTGAGAAGAGAGACAAACAGAAAGGACAGCAGTCATTTGTAGATTTACAAAATGATAAGCAGAGAACCTCTACTGACACAGCTGAAACCTTTAATGACAAAAAATAAACTTTATCTTTCAACTTTAGTGACCAAGTGGCTGAGCTGTGTTTTGGGTAAAATACAGACATGAAATCTTCATCAGTAGAGCTCTTCCAAAACGAAATAAATATATGATAAATTTAGCAGTACACGTAACTGTGGATATAAAGTACATACACTGTCTCAAAAATACACTGAGCATCTGTTTTGGATGAGTGCACACTAAAGCTTCTCCTCTATTTTCAGTTGAAATGGCACAAGTTCACTGTCACAACATATCACAGCTCAATCTACAGTACAGTTTAGCGACAAGCACTTCAAGATGATACCGGCAGGAAGAACATGATGTGACAGCCCGTCTCTGCTCCTTCTCACCTTATATGTATTCAAGAATTTTTCTCTCCAGTCTTCCAGGATGTCCTCTTTGCCCTCCAAGAAGCTGACACCTGGATGACACACACGACAAATGAAAGTCCATTCTCTGACTGCCAGCTGGAAAATGATTTGACTGACTGGAAGGTTTACAGACAATGGACGTATAATCCTGTGCACAGCATGTGCTGTATATAGGAGATGGGAAGATAATCAATATGGCAATCAATATGTCATTGATTAATTTTTTTTCAAGCTGTGTTGTTGATATACTGGTAGAAAATATTGCAACACATTCTCTTGAAAACATTATCCGTACAATGATAGCATATTCGTTGTTTTTATTAAGCATTAGAATAAGGATTTTCTAATGTAATCAAACACAAAAACGTTAAAGGAAGCATTTAACAGTGTTGTGATTGTTCGCTGGTGTAAATTACCATATAGGTATAATACACATCCGTCAGATTTAAGCTTGTGATTATATTGATGATGTCACATCTAACGTTATCTGCTGGGAGCATCGCATCTCCCCAGTGAAAGCTATGTCTTTCGTGTGACCTCTGCCAGTCAAGGTTAGTTTGACGGGACAATGAACAACTGCTGATCTTTGCACCACCAGAGAAGAGCACAGAGAGCACGTGGGTCAAGTTACAAATTGACAGACATGTGATCTGCTTTGAAGTTAACTATTAACTGCCCGTGAGGCTCTCGGTGTGACCCCGGGGAGCTGTGTGTCCTCCTACCCACCGACCTGTGTAGAAGACACTGGTAGCCAGGGGCGCCGCTGTGGTCTGATCCAGAAACAGTTTCCTCATCACCATCCTGGCAGAATTGCCCGGAAACCTCCGCTCTAAGAACCGCATCCAAAAGAAATTGAAGTTGCCATGGAAACTGAACGCGACCACGGCGACGTTCCTTGTGTGGGACCAGTCCATTTTCTCCCTCCGCGAGAACCACTGGTGGACAAAGTCCCCCCCGGCGAACAGACAGCCGTACAGTGTAACGTTGGTGACCCACGGAAACCGACGGACATGTCTCAGAAACGCCTTTCGCATTATTTTAAGGTTACTGTCACGCCGTGGAATCAAATATGATGTTATCAAAATGTGTTATTTGAACCAGTGGGCTGACGTTAACTAAAGGTGTGAGTTAGCTAGCCAAACGTTACTGTACTGACGGTTATACAAGCGTCATCTCTGTGATGATCTCCGCTGCATCACAAATACTGTACAGCTCTGTCCGGTTTTCGATGGATCAGCGACAAAGTATATACGTTTCTGATATGATGAAGGTCAAAAAGTATTCTAATCTCAAATAGGATACTTGCTTGTCGACCACCATCAGACACCCGGCACGGGACTGCAAGCCTGTCACCAGCCGGGTCGCCTCATTCTGCGTAAAATTACTACGCCCCTTTTGACGTAGAAAAATCAGAGTAGAGTCGAAGGGAGGAGCAACACTGAAAACCTTCAGCGACCATGGTGGTTCATCTAGAGTACCTGGACATGTCAGGACAACGTGTCAGGATTTGGTTTTGCTGTGAGAAAAATACTAGTACAAGAGATGGTTATTTGAAGAATCAATCGGGAGACCTTAGGACCACTGCGGGGGCTTTTACAGAGACCTGAGTGACATGACGTTCTGCTGAAATCCACTGTGATACAGACAGAAAGCTTGTACAAATAGTGAATTTACAAGGAAGTCCGGCCAGTACCGGATTCATGAGACCAAAACCGGTACTGACATTAAATTAAAAAAATATATATATGTTTGCTGAGAGTAATATAAACACAGACAGAATGCAGATTTTACATATGGATGAATGTTTGAAACTATTTAGTTTGTACTAAAGGACAAACTAAGAATGGACACACTGTTTCTAAATTACTTCAAAAATGTCTTTATCATTCCTGTGCTGCTGTTTCTTGACATGCACCATGCCAACATCTATGCCAAAACCATAAGCCAGTCTATCTGTCAGGCTCCAACCTGTAATGTGATATACAGTAATACCCACTAATTACACTGTTCTTAAATGGCATTGGACCAAGTGGTTGGCAGAACGTCTTTTCTTCTAAGTGCTGAACTCATGAAAAATTCATTTCCCACCCTTTCCACCAGCTCCATTTACTCAGCTTTTCAAACTAGATTTGGCCATTTACATTTATTTAGCAACAGGTACAGCATGTCCACAAGTTGCAACAAGTTGCACTGAATGCTTTAAGCACCCTGCAACCTTCTGAATAACACAACTGATGAAAAGGCCTTATACAGTATATGATGTTTTAATTTTTAACCATTTCAAAAAAGACAAAACTAGTTAAATTGCTTTGTTTTTTTTTGCTTTTGAATAGAATCTGTATCATCCCTGGCAGATTACCATGCACTTTACACATGCAATTTTCTAAAACATACACATTCATAGCCAAGTATACAGCATCATCTAGAGTATGTAATGAAATATCATATTTCACTCTCATCAGGAAGGTGCACTTGTAGAGAAAAATAAACTTTGCTCAACTCTTCAACAATGCAGAACTTAGCAATAAGCACTCTCTTCACTGTTTTAAACAAAGTGCCAAAAGAAATTAATTTCTTCATTGTTGCTGCATCAAATACCCATCTTTAATTGCTCCTCACCAGTAGGTCAAAGTCTATATTTAAGAGCCATACAGATATTTTTAAGTATATGTTTTAGCCTGTTAACTACAAATCATGCATAAAAGTATAAATCTTTAGGTTGATTTCTGATCGAAATGTATTGGTTTCGGACTTTTGATTAGGTAAAGATCAATCAGAGCTTGACACTTGCGGCAATCTAGGCAATCATTGGCTTTGTCTAATTTTTTTTGGTAGTTATGTTATCATAATACACTCCTTGTTGGTTCATTTAGGTACATGTGGGAAATGTCAACCACTGAACAGCAACCAATTACTTCATTCTTCAAATAATATAATCGTTTGCTCCTATTCACAACTTACATGTTATTCTGTACATGTACAAACTGAACTTATACTTTGGAAAAAGTTCAGCAGGTGTAGTTATTAGGCTAAAAAAAAAAAAACAATAAAATAAAAATCAATAGATCAAAATACTAAACGCATAGAATATTGACCTTGACTTACTGCAACACAGCAGGAGGTGTAAGGTGCAGACTTTAATGCCCCCTCATAAGAGTGGATATTAACTATGGCAGGCATCAAAAGAATCCCTTATTCTTCCTCTGTCCTCTCTACTGGACCAGCCAGATGAGTCAGGAGAACCACTCAGCAGACACATGGTCCAGTCTGGGGTCACCTTCTTGTTAAGACACAATGAATAAAAAACAGACAGCGAGTGGCAGGGTCACAGTGTATCCAATTAACTGAGAGGCAAAAATAGTCTGGTTCCATGTTAAGGTTCAGTGAAAAATGGGAGTAGGCCTCTATGACTGGACAGCCCTCTCCCAGTCCCCCCTCTCAGTCCTGCGGTAGAGCTGCGGTTGACCCCCAGGAAACAGGCTATCGGGGTTGGGGTGCTCTAAAAGGAACCGGATGGTGGACTTCATGTGCTGGACGAAGTGTGGCGGCTCAGCCATCGGAGAGGTGGACAGGTACTGAGCAAGAGAGAGAAAGACCAGAGTTAAAAACAGTTTTATGCCACTTATTAGAGCGCTTTGTTTCACCCATTTTGGGAAGTGTTTGTGTCAGAACAGAACCCCTGCATGAAAAACTAGAATTACCGCTTTGAAGTTGTATGCCACCACCAACCAGGTGCAGGAAATATGGTCACAATCTCTCCTTGTGTTCCTGAGTTACTGCACTGAATAATGGCCAGAAGTGTTTTTTGCAGAACATTATTACAATGTCACAGTGAATTTGATGACATTTGATCCTATTAAATATCTGTGTTAATTTGGGACATAATTAGTATACAAATTCTTGAATTATGGTCAAAAACATGCTTTGGGACATCAGTGATTTTGACCTTTGACCTTTGACCACCTAAATCTAAGCAGTTCATCCTTGAGTCCAAGTGAATGTTTATAAACTCCCGAAAGGCGTTACTGAGATATCTTGTTGACGAGAATAGGACAGACAGACATAGGAGTCGCCGGCACAGTGGCATAAAAAATATTTAGCTATATAAAAAGGACAAAAAAAACAAAACAAACCTTTACCTTTAAAATTGTGTCATCACTTTGTGACAACCAGAAGGCAATATCCAGATTTGGAGACCATTTGCAGGGGCCGATTTTTACAAGTCCCCGACTTGAGTCATATATGTCAACCATCTGTAAGGAAAAAAGACATTTTATTAATGATCTATAATTTTTGCATTCATCTTTTACTTTTGAGTCTTCTACTGAGACTGTGTCCCCAAGTGTAATCTGCAAAGTATGTTAAAATATTAAAATATTTGGACAATGAACACATTGTTAATTTTAGAAAAAAATATCAGGTTGCCGAAACAATTAGTCAATTAAACAAGCTACAGTTTGTATATAAATAATTTATCAACAAAACAGTTGAAAAGGTCTCTGTTTCCAGCTCCTCCAATGTGACAATTTGCCGCGTTATCTTTTTTATACCTTTGTAATTTAAATATCTTCGGATTTATTAATGGTAGTTAGACAAAAAAATAATATGAAAACTTTCCCTTGGGCTCTGGGAATGTTCAAGTATTTCCAGACATGTAATAGATTGACTGATTAATCAGTTAAATGAAGAAATAATCAGATTAATTAATAATGAAAATATTCATTAGCTACAGCCCATCTTAAAATAATGTTTTTGTATCACACAAGTGGAATTTGTTTACACAGAAATGTCCATATTATTCATAGAAAACAAACTTGGTATTGTAAATCACCTGTTCCCCAGCGAAGGTCCGTGCTGATCGCAGCTCCTCTGCAGGTCCTTTATGAGTGAATGACGAAGGGAACACATCCCCTGTTTTAACATTTACACCTGTGCAGAAACCAACATAGACACAATATATTAAAGGTCATATGCCATGAAGACAGTGCATCGTTCTTGCTCTTTAGCATATTCATCACTTACCTATTCCATATACTATCGGTCTGTGATTTCCATCAACAACAACGTCATTCATTTCTACAACAAAAGAGACCAGAAGGGTTAACTGGATGAAGGTATGATTGGTAGGATATTTCTAAACAATATGAAAAAAGTAACATGAAAGTATTAAAGCTACCTGTGATGCAACATATTTCCAGATGAATGTCCTCTTTCTGTTTCTGGAATGCTGCTGTAAAGAGGAAAAGAGTCCTTTAAGTTTTACAAAGTTCAAATGCTGTCGGCATAATTTTACAATGACACATGAGATAGCTTAGAGGACTATACCCAGTATGTTAAGGCTGAGTTTATGGGATGTCTTTGACTCATCGTTAAATCCCCCAACGAGATGGAGCTCAAGCCTACATAACAGAAAGCAAAGGAAAGAAGTAGAAGAAATATTTGAAAAGGAAGCTCAAATTGAGTGATGTGCACCGTTACCATGTGTGTTTGTCTGAGTGTTTCATACCTTCCCTCCTTGCTCACGTTACTCAATGATGTGACAGCCTTCACAAGGAGCGGCACTTCAGACCAAGTGCTGGACCCATCACAGTGAGCGATGCAAACAGCTCCACTTCCTAAGAAATAATACAATTCAACCATGGCAGTTATTAAAAATGCCGTTACAAACTGTACACATCGGCAGAATAAGGCACACAGCATAAACCTCATGAAAGGAACAGTACCCGTGTGTCGCAGCACAACCAAATGGCAGGTGGTGGCATCATCAGATCCAATTACTGAAACACAATCTGTGAAAGATGGGATAAGAAAGCATGTATTACCATCATGATCCAGAATGGTTAACCTGGAGAGGTATTTGGGAGTCAGTTAGAGGTGTTGTAATTGCAACATTTCAGACCTAACTGTCTAACCAGACCAGTGCTCCTTATTCAAAAAACGTGGTGTGGCTAAACTTACTGCATTATGGACAACTGAGGCTGCTGCTGATGGAGACAAAGTTACCTCTGTCTCTTCAATGATGGATTGTTGAAAATCAATAAAAATGGCTGGGGCCTATTCTCCTAAATTTTACAATTTGAGTTGTATATCTTAACAAGATTTGCTATAGAATTCAGAATAACATTTGTGTGATGGAGAAAAGAGACGAGTTGATATTTAGATGATCTGTTTCCATCATGTATAGCTTCACTTACTGTCTGCTGGTGTTGTTGCAGCAAACTCTCTCTGTTGCACATACAAGAGGCACTTTGGGTCGACATCGACAAGCGGCATGGAGCGAAATGTTCTTGCGTTTTCCTGTGACATAAGAGTTAAAAGTATAATTTAGCACAAATGTCAAAACTGATGCTGGCCATTGCAGATTTGTTACAGTGAAACCAGTACACTGTAGGTGTAATCATTTAATCATTAGTGTTACTTCATAGGTATTAATACAGACTGTAAACCTTCAACTTTGGGCTCTGGTTCGTTTTATTATTATTTGACAATCCTTGTCAATGTCATTTTACATCATCTATCATCAATTAATAATAAGACAGGAGTCATCAAAAGTTTCAAACATTTCTCATTTAAGTGATATTTCTATTTCTTCTTTTTTAGGAACATGCACGGAATTTACAATTAGTTACACAACTTTAGATGTAACAAGATATGATTATATGATAGTATGCTTTATCGTCCATTACCGATTTGCGTTTACCACATCTCACAGCCCAATCCGGTAATACGTTCTCTTTAACATTGACCGCCAGTTTGTTATGAAGCGATTAGCTACTAAAAAATACTGTTAATAGGGGACGACAGTTTCTCAGCAAGCTAAATTTAGCCACACTTTCTGGGAACAAACCTGTAAATGTGGATATTTGTCGAACAGTTCCGCTGTCGCACTTATGCGCTCTAGTCCTCTATTTTGAATTAACAAAGGCATTTCCCTGAAGCAAAGTCCACTTTAAAATCAGCTGGTTACCAAACTATTACAAAGATCAGTAACTTCATATTCTAATAGCTGAATGTCTCATATTATCCACATATCGCAGCAGCCACAGGACCAGTTCGTCGGCTGTAACTTCCTGGCAAGCTTTCTTCTTCTACGGTTTCCTCCTAAAGAGAGGCTCGTGGTTTCTGATACACCGCCACCAACTGTTAAAAGGCACGAGGACCCACACCAATGGAATGCACCATTTTCACTAGGCGAACATTTGACGTAGTGTTGGTTCTATCGAAACGAAGCTACGTATAATTACTAGTTGGAGTTACGTCGCCAAAGAGGGCAGGGTTGGTATAACCAAGGCAGTTGTTTAGTTCCGTGACGCATACAACAATTGCTTGCTAAAGTCCGTTTTAAGCGTAACTATCGTCGGGTAACTGTACATTTAAAAGCTAATGAAGCCTCCGACATTTTTGCAAGCGTAAATTGCGCATATTTTGCCTTACAGTGCGAAACGTAAACAATCTGGTGTCAAAAGTTAAAGCTAACGTGACAAATACAGAGGATAGTACAGTGACTCGCCAACATGAGAGGGGGTTCGTCCTATGGAGACAGAGACAGGGACCGTGGACGAGACAGGTAACTTTTTAGTTTATATATGGAAACAACACACACATATTTACCACGGAATGAAGGTTGCATAATGTCTATGCATCACAGGAAGTTTGACCCAAGGCCATGGCTGTTTTAAGACTCTAGTATTCTCTGAGCAGTGTGAGCCGATAGCAGGAGAGCAGAGAAGCACAAACCTCCTCACCGCCTCTCTTCAGTCTGTTGTTTACTTTCACAGAAAAAAACAGTCACAGTTGACATGGCAGTTATATAAGTGTAAGATTAACCTAAAATTGACCTTAAGGTGGCGCCTGGGTAAAGGTCTGGTTGTAAACAAAGTCTGTACATTTGGCCTGATGGTGGCGATAAAGGTGTGGTCACGAGGTCATCAAAATTAGTTTGTGTCTTCCGCAGGAATGAAAAAGTTACACAGTCAATTTTCTGGCAGATCTTAATTTTTTACAGTAACTTCTGAAAGTATTCAGACCCCTTGTCTTTTTCCACTTTTTTTGCATTTTTTTCCCATCAATCTACACTTACTATCCCATGATGACAAAGGGAAAACATGTGTTTAGACAGTTTTTCAAATTTATAAAAAAAATCATAAACTGAAACAGCTAATTTCCAAATGGATTCAAACCCTTCAGACCAGATTGTGAAAACTCTTTGCTTTAATTGTCCTTGAAATGTGTCTTGACTTTGACTGGAGTACATATGTTGTAATTTAATTGATTGAACATAGTTTAGAAAGACATACACCCATTAGCTACACATTAGCTCACACAACTCACACTGCATCTCGAGATAAAAATCATGTCATGAAATTAAGTCATGAAATCCAAGGAACTCTCTGTAAACCTCCATGATAAAACTGCATAGAGTAATGGTATAAAACTATTTCTAAAACCTAAAGTGTGCCCAGGAGCACGGTGGTCTCAATATTTGTGAAATGGAAGAACCACCAGGACTCTTCCTAGAGTTGGCCATCTGGCAAAACTGATTAACCATGCAAGAAGGCCTTGGTCAGGGAGGTGACCAAGAACCCAAACGGTAACAGATGAAAGCCACTCTGAAGCACATGACAGCCCACTTGGAGTTTGTAAAGACTTACCCAAGAAGACTCAAACCTGTAATTGCTGCCAAAGTGGCCTCTACAAATTACTGAATTAAGGGTCTGATTACTTTTAGTAAATAAGAGATTTTTAACAAATTAGCAAAAAAATGTAAACATATTTTCACTTCAGTGCAAACTAATGGGCAAAAATTTAAATCCAGTTAAATAAAAAACACAATAAATTATGCAAAAAATGATTAGGTCTGCTGTCTGAGCTGGGCATTTGCTCTAGAAACATTACATTCATCTCAAACACTCAGCTGAAAATCATCACACTAGTTGGTTTTACAATTTTTGTGATGTTGTCTATCGAACTACAAACTGGCAAAAACAAGATGTTATAACATACAAATGCAAATTAGTAGGTCTGGCTGTCTTTGTGCAGTATCAGACTTCATTACATAACTACACTTAAAGATCACACTAGTGCACCTAATGTCTTGACCCTTATTTCTCAGGCCACGGTTTGGGACCATGAGTGGTCGTGGTGGACCCCCCCCAATGAAGTTTGGGAATCCAGGTGAGCGTCTCCGCAAGAAAAGGTGGAACCTGGACGAGCTGCCAAAATTTGAGAAGAACTTCTATGCCGAACACCCTGAGGTCCAACGCATCAGTCAGGTGAATTTCAAATCTAGATACCAGACAGTATTCTGAAAAATATCAATAAATATTAACCATATCCACATATATGTTTGCTCTTTTTTCCTCTTGCTGTCGTATCCAGTATGAATTGGAAGAGTATCGCAGGAAGAAGGAGATCACCATCAGAGGCTCTGGCTGTCCAAAACCTGTCACCGCTTTTCACCAGGCGCAGTTTCCTCGTTAGTAAACCACACATTACACTTACTACAATGTCTGTACAAATAATCTCTGGGAAACAGTACAATACACTATTGATTCACTCCTGTGGCATCTAGGGACTTCACAATGTCATTGTTTTATTTTTTAGCCACTTACATGATGAATTTAAACAAAGTAATACAACCAGTCGAAATGAAACGAAACAAAATGTCGCAATGTTAGTGAAATGTGTTTTACAAGGATCAGTGGTATGTTTATTTTTCCTCTGATGTAATGACCGACAACTTAAGTAACAGCCTTGTTGACTGTCACCCTGCATCTTCTGGCAGAGTATGTGATGGATGTGCTGATGCAGCAGAACTTTAAGGAACCCACAGCGATTCAGTCTCAGGGTTTCCCTGTGGCCCTGAGCGGCAAGGACATGGTGGGGATCGCACAGACTGGCTCTGGAAAGACACTGGCTGTAAGGATACCTGGCTATCATAATACTGCATGATGATGACCCTTTAGTTTAGTGTAGCAGTAGTACTTTCACAAGATAGAGAAAGAAAGAAAGAAAGTAATACACTATAGGAGAAATGCAACATAAAGTCAAGAACAAATGAGGAACAGCAGCACAACTGCAGAAGGACAGAGTTTGGATAATATGAGAAGATGAAATACTATCTTTCATAGGAGAATGAATTGGTTTGCCTGATTTCCTGTTGCCCAACATCTAACTAATTGTCTTTTGTGTGTTGCAGTATCTGCTTCCTGCTATTGTGCACATCAACCATCAGCCCTATCTGGAGAGGGGAGATGGTCCCATTGTAAGTACTTACACCGAACGTGTTACTCTGTTAGATGAAGTGTTTAATCTGAGCAGACAGACAGTGTGTAAAACCCTTCCTCCTCTCTGCTCAGTGTCTGGTGCTGGCCCCGACCAGAGAGCTGGCTCAGCAGGTTCAACAGGTTGCATATGAGTATGGCAAGTCTTCTCGTATCAAAAGCACCTGTGTCTATGGTGGAGCACCCAAAGGACCACAGATTCGAGATCTTGAAAGGGGTGGGTATTCACAGCCTTTACTGAAAAAATTCTGTTCAGTATATTTGTGTACTTTTTAGTGTAGATGACTTTGAAAACTTAACACTAAAATGTTGTGGCAATATTGTTGATAAAATAGAACATTATATTTCATTCATGGTGATTTCGTATATCTAGGTGTTGAGATCTGCATCGCCACACCTGGTCGTCTTATTGACTTCTTGGAGGTGGGAAAGACGAACCTGCGTCGCTGCACCTACCTCGTGCTGGATGAGGCTGACCGCATGCTGGACATGGGCTTTGAGCCACAAATTCGCAAGATAGTTGAACAAATCAGGGTAGGAGAACATCTTAATTACCATGATCACTAAATTTAACATGAATGTAGATCTTATAAATCAGCTGGATGCTTTCTCTCTTTCTGTCTCTCAGCCTGACAGACAGACTCTGATGTGGAGTGCAACCTGGCCAAAGGAGGTTCGGCAGCTTGCTGAGGACTTCCTGAGGGAGTATGTCCAGATTAATGTTGGTGCTCTGGAGCTCAGTGCCAACCACAACATCTTGCAAATAGTCGACGTCTGCATGGAGACTGAAAAGGACAACAAGTGAGGACAGCCACTGGGAGTATATCTGACTTAAATGACATCATGTTATGATTATCATTCTGCCATAACTGCTATAATAGAGTTACAGAACATGAGCTCATACTTTCACACAGTTAAAATTGAGCTCAGTACTGTTGATGTGCTGTGAGTGCCTCTCTCTATCTACAGACTTATTCAGCTGATGGAGGAAATTATGGCTGAAAAGGAAAACAAAACCATCATCTTTGTGGAGACCAAGAAGCGTTGTGATGATCTAACCAGGAGAATGAGGCGGGACGGGTGAGGAAATACTGATAACATGATGACACAACATGATGACAGTGGTTGTAGGATGAATTATGCAAATATTTGATAGACAGAAGGTGTTCACAATGTAATATTGCCACTTTGTGGTTTTGTGTTCTAGGTGGCCAGCCATGTGTATCCATGGAGACAAGAGCCAGCCAGAAAGAGACTGGGTGCTCACAGGTAAGAATACATCTAATGCAATTCTACCTCTCTCCTTCCCTTTGTTGTAGATCAGTGTCTTGCCTAAACTGTTCTGTCCAGCGACTGTTCATCAATATTTATTAGTTTAAAGTTACTCTACTCACTGTTGCCTGAGTTGAGCATGAGCTTAGATGTTCATCTTGTTATTCAGTTTATTTTGTTTAATTCCACAGAATTTCGGAGTGGCAAAGCTCCTATCCTGATTGCTACTGATGTCGCCTCTCGTGGTCTGGGTATGTCTCCTCACACACACAGTCAATGCTGCATAATCTCACACGATCGTCTCTTCTCTCCTTGTTTTGGTGTTTTTCCTGTACTGTTTTTTTCTTTAAGCCATAGTTTATTAAACGTAATAGAATAACAGATGCAGTCAATATGGTCACATTGCTGAGTTCAAATATAACTTTTTTTTGCCGATTATTTTTTGACCAATGGGTAAGTACACTATGAATCAGTAGACCAGCTACGACATTGACAGCAACCCTTTATTGGCTCTATATAGAGAAGTACATATAAATCAATGCACATCACACATCGAATAAAAACAAAAACATACTTTTATTGTGTAAATTTGTTCCTTTTGATTATTTTCAAGTGATATTATGACGGTTTTTATGCAGGATATCACACTAGGAGCCAGTAAAACATGTAGTAATGCTGTTCACCAAAAGTGTGAAAATTCACAGAAGGTGCGATCATTTTAAATTCAGTGATGTACAGTGAAATGAAACGAGCACATTACATCGAAGGACTCCCCGTATTATTGTAACCTGACAGTTTAATGAACTGTAACGTCCAGTAGGGAGGCTGCAGGCCTTCTGGTCCACTGGGTTTATAGTCTGTTTCTTGTTACTGCAGTTAAAAAGCTTCCTTCAACCGGGGCTCTTTGGCACGCTGCCTGAAGGGAGGGGTGTCTGGGGCAGATGCTCCTGCACACCTTTTCTCATGTCTCCTTCATGGTGTCAGTACAAATTTACTGATGATATTGCTGATATATCACATTTCTCCACACAAAATAGTAAATTAGTTATAGTAAGTAGTTGTTCTGCAAAAGGATGCATTTTGTTATGTTTTGCAGATGCATATGTGCAGGACAATGACAGAGACATCAGGAAGGCTAATGTGAGAAGGGGGGATGAGTGAAGTGTCTTTGACTTGCCAAAATTCCTATGACCATATCCTTGTTTTTTTTCCCCTCTTCTCCTCTCAGGGTTTGGCAGCACACGGCAGCTGTAACAGTCTGCGCTGCTGTCACTGCCCCCCTCAGTCACGTTAAAGTAGAGGCTTGGCTAGTTTTAGAAGGGTTAAAGCCCCTCTTATTCTTCTTGGTTAACTAAGATCCCCCCTGCCCAGTATTGTCAGAGTTTGTAAATCCAACGAGCCTTCCTTGGGAGCAGCCTGAGGTGCCTGTATGTCTGCCCATCGGTCCGTCCCAAAAAGCAGACAGACAGGGGAGAGAGTTAGACGGGCTCGTCTGGATCCAGTCCTGGCCAGGGTCTGAGGAGGGTCCTGCAATGCAGCGAGAGAGCAACAGAACCAGCCGTTGTGTGTGTGTGTGTGTGTGTGTGTGTGTGTGTGTGTGTGTGTGTGTGTGTGTGTGTGTTTGTGTGTGTGTCTCGTGTGGTTAAACGGTTCTGCTCCCGTCTGACGTTGCTGGTGTGCGCAGAATGTGAGGGATGAATCCTGTCTCCCTCCCCCTCAGCCCCTCCCTATGAACCAGGACTGATCAGGGGGGACTGACTACCTTTGTAAAAACATCATGAAGGGGGTAAGTACCTCACCGCCCCTTTCTCTCAACTCCTCCATGAGCTCACCATACATTCCATCGTGCCCATATTTTAGTCAAACGGACCATTGTCACTGTTATTCAGTAGGTAATGGGTGATGTAACAGCTTCCCTCTCAGGGGAAATGGATGGAGGGGAAAAGGGAGACTTATTGATCAGCAGTGCTGTCAGAGCCCCACATCTTCTGTAATGAGAAACAGACTGTGTCTTCACACATTTTGACCAGTTATCACGTTGGTGTGAAGATTACAAAGCCTTCACATGCTCACTGCACGCCAAGTGAGCATGAAACCCTGAAGTCAAGTTCAGCTTTAACTGTATTGGATTTAAATCAGTTACACTGGTGTTTAACTGAAATGAAACCTTGGATGTGTGGATTTTTGCACAGTGTCTGATACAGCAGGTAAGTTACTCTTTTTGTCGAGTTTTGATTTCTAACTTAAAATATTTTAGCAATCTTCTGTATAGTAAAAAATTTAAAGATTTAATTGTAATTTATTTAAATAAAAACCATCAGCTCTTGGATTTGAATGAAAATGATAAATTTTTTCCCCTCTTGAGATGATCATCTTTTTTCTTTCCCTATCCTGTAAAACGGATCATTCTTTATCCAAAAGACGTGGAAGATGTCAAGTTCGTCATCAACTATGACTATCCCAACTCCTCTGAAGATTACGTCCACCGTATCGGGCGTACGGCCCGTAGTACCAACAAAGGCACTGCCTACACCTTCTTCACCCCAGGGAACCTGCGGCAGGCCCGAGACCTTGTCCGCGTGTTACAGGAGGCCCGGCAGGCCATCAACCCAAAACTGCTTCAGCTTGTGGACTCGGGCCGTGGTGCAGGAGGAGGTAAGAAGACTGTAACTGTTTTAAAAATGAAGATATATCACAGTTCATCACACTGTAGAATGGAATAGATGGGAACGGAGATGTGTTTATAGATCTGAAGAGGAGAAGTAGAGATCTACAGGTTAAAACTGTGTTGATGTTGCATTTGTTTTTTGTTACAGGTGGCAGAATGCGTTACCGTGGCAGCAACTCTAACAACCCTAACCTAATGTACCAGGAAGAGTGTGATCGCCGCATGCGCTCTGGTGGAGGTGGTGGTGGCAGCAAAGACAACCGCAGCGGCTTCAGCCGTGACAGCCGCAACAGCCGCGATGGAGACCGCTCCACTTCCTCCTCCTCTTCCTCATACAGGGACAGAAGTCGGGATCGAAGGAACAGTTACAACTCGGGCTCAGATCAGTACCAGAGTTACAGTGGCAGCGGGGGCTACAACTCCCGCAGCGGTAGCCAGTCTGCTGGCGGTGGAGGTCAGGATCAGTCTAGCCAGCCACAGGGTCAGTTTGGCCAGCTTCTTCCTCCTCCGCCACCAGGTGGGCCGCAGCCCCTCATGGCGCAGCAGTTTGCTCCACCACAGGCCCCGCTAATGGGCTTCATGGGGCCACCACCGTACCCTTTTGCTTCGCCGCCCCCTCCTCCTCCAGGCCCTCCACCCCCCCGGAAGTAGAATTATGAGAAAGAAGCACTGAGTCAGTCTGTGCAACTTAGTGTGCTCACAGTGTAACTTTATTTTTACTCTCCAACTCTTGTTTACTCCACGATTGAGGGGTTTGACAAGGTTATATACCTATGGAGGTAAGGGCTTATATTTTCTATTTTGTACTTTTTTATAAAACCCAACATAGAATTTAACATTTTCCACCACCACACTGTGGACTTCACCAGGTTGTTGTCCATCTCTAGCTCAAGCTGTGCCTTTCATCAGATGTATTACAATTTGTTTAGAATGAAAACAAGCACATACTCAGGCCTCAGTGGGTGTTTGAGGGTGCTGGTCTATGGGCAAAATAATTTCTAATAGATACCATCACATTCCAGAGTCATGTTTTTCTCTAGCTTCAAAATCCTTGAATGAGACTTTTTTTTTTTTTTTTTGACCAGCAATATATTTGAATTGTTGCATTTTGGGTTTGTGTTATTCTGAATATTTTTTTAAGAATCCTCTGCAATAGTTTGGATTTTATGCAACCAATATTAGTTTTTTTGGTGTAATGAGCTGTCACACTAGGTTTGAATACATTTGTCATGCATGCCTTTACCTTTTCCTGTCTTGTAGCATGTCAGAATGGAGATGTCCATATTTGCTTGTAACTGTTTAACTCATATTTTATTAAGCAGATCAGCTGATGCAGGCTTGTTTTCATGCACATTGATAACAAAATTACAGTTTGTTTCTTGTTTCCTCTTTAACTCATTGTGCTCTTTTTACAGTGTTTTCTTAATAAACAAATCAAAGCTTTATTTTCTACTGAGCAAGTTATTGATCAAATTATTTGTACGTCAAGTGAATTCCCTGTACAAATGACTTTATTTGCCTTAAATACACAGTTGTAGTACATCCTCATTTTGTACCCAGCAGTATGTACATGTGCTGCTTTGATTGGTAAATATACATAATGGCATGAAGCTTTTATTTACAGTAGGAGCACAGATAGACATGACTTTTTCCCTTCCTCAGAAATATATCTAGAAAGGCCTCACCACTCTCCCTCCTCCAGTAGCTAACACTGAGTTTTGTGTATCATTTTGTTGTGTATCAATCTGAAAAATCTGGATCCAGTTTTAGTTTCCTAAGTTGTTTGTCGTGTTTTTCTTGTCAGTCCAAGTGAATGTGGGAGGTCCAGTCTGATCCATATATTCCAAAGCTGGGCAAGGGTGGTCACACTGTGCTTGATCATGTTTGAGTGAAGTGTTCTGCAAACTGTACCATAGAAGTTATGAAAGGGGAACAAAACAATTGTGCCCTTAAATGGACCTCAGTTAAGAAACAGACATGAAATGGGAAGGTTATAACTGGTATGATGGCACGTAGCTCAGGGGTAGTTATTGCATCAGTTTGACATGTATTTGGATCCAAACACAGAGATGATGCCAAAACCTCTACAAGGTCAAGAAGCAGGTGTTACAGCCCTTCAGTCTGTTGCTCCCAAAAGTTATTCCAAAAGAAGTGAGACTTAACCAATTTGAACATTCAGTAATTAAAACTACTCAAGTCAAAAAGTTACTAAGCTACTTTTCTTGTCGTTCTTGTGGCAATGACAAAAGGCAAATTTGCATGTGTGACTTGAACAAAAATACATCTGATCTGAGAGTGACGAGTTAACCCTGTCAAACCTGTAACAGCCCCCTCAATGCATAGTTTACGATAAATCATGCTGGGAGATGCGAATATTCATTATTTACAATCTGATCGATCACTGAAAGACTGAAAGGTTGTCACTGAGGCCACTTTTTGTCTCATTATTGCTCTTCTTCTGCCACAAGTTAGCTAAATTAAATGGCTAATTTATAGTAATATAAAACTGCCCGTCAGACTGATTAATGGCACTGTACCATGTAATGAACGTTTACTGATATGAAAATTAGCACTTGCTTTCAAGTATGTTAAAATGAGTAAATGTTGTTCAGCATGGATCCTCATGATATCATGAACAGAAGCTCCAGCTTTTGTCTCTACTGTAGTTACACACACTTGGAGTTTCACATGTACTTCAGAATCTTATCTCTCAGGTGGAATCAGTCTGCCTCCAATCTTACTTTATTTTATGACCCTAAGCAGTGATCATAGACCCGTGCGCCAATCAACTCATGACCACGGATATTCAGATGATCATGTAACATCATTTGTTTCACAGAGTCTTTGCTGATAAGGACATGGACGTATGAAAACAGAAACAAAGATCAAACCAGTCATTTGTATACATATATGTACAAAGCAAATGAAAATCAAAGGTTTCATCTCAGGCACATGTGGTAGAATCAAACTGGATGTCAGCGACGTCAGCTCAGGACTTCACATGTCCCTCTTTGGGTCAATCGACAGTAGAAAGGCAGCAAATGAGGAATGACAAGGTCAAAGGGAATGGTTTCATGTGCAAAATTTAAACAAAATAAGTGCATGTAAAGTTCAGGTTGAGTAAGAAGAAAATTACCAAATCAAAATCCTGAGTGAAACATAATGATAAATAGTGTCCCAATCTTTTGAAAGCAAAGAAAAGTGCAGAAATAAAAAAAAAAAAAGCTAAATTTTAAAGGGGCAGAGATTCAGTGCCCTACCTTCATGGGCCTTTTTCACACGAGACACTGGTGCATCACAATAGGAAAAATCAGAGATATAACTAATCAAATGAATGATGGCTGAATTCCATTTAGCTGCTTCAGTTTCAGGGTCCTGGTATTGTACATGCTGACACACTGGCCCACTGTATTGGCTTCCTGGGACATGGTGACATTGTTAATGTTGCTGCTGTGAAAAAGCCCTACTGCCAGAGCTTAGACACACACTGCCAAACTGTTATCTTTCACACAGTATGTTAAAACCAATACTTAAAAACTATGTATCATGTCATCATGTATCCTCCTTGGATAATTTGGTTTTCCCAGTCCTTTAACAGTTATTACATCATTTCCGATCCTTTCCTCATACTCTGATCTGTCTTCATTAGATCAAAAGAAAACCCACTATAATGGTTTAAATTGTGGGAGTTGACAGTTACATTTAGTTTGATTATTTCCATTTGCAACCCTGTGCTTGACAAATAAACAACACAGTTTACATTATGTGGTGAAGAGGTTTTCCAGTAAGTTGCACATGATTCAGTTTGACTGCTGCCCCTCTTCCTGAAAACACTGTTGCTGAAACAATGAGAAAAATAATCAATTCTTCATTTGAAAGGAAAACAACTTCAGTTCCGACAAGTTATCAGGTAAAATGGCGACTATTCCATATCATGAACTGAATGTATTTGAGTTTTTTGGCTTTTGGTAAGATTGTTCGCACTTATAAAATAACACTTTAAGCATTAGCTGACTTTAAGTTAAGTTTAACTGAGAAACAGTATTGATGGACAGAAATAAAACAAATGACTTTCTCTGACACTCAAAATAAACACTGGACACACAAGTTGTGACAATACTCTGAATACGTAACATTTTGAATCCCAAGTTAGGTATGCATCAGACACTCGCTTCAGATTGAGCTTTGGGTTTTGTAAATAAAAAAAAAAAAAAAGAAATAATGTCAAATGCCAGCTGTTACATGTAATTCACATGACATGGGACGAGCAGACAAATGCACATATTCGTTTTTTTTTTTTTTTTAAAGGCTCAAGATGTTTTTCCAGAAGTCACTGCATAGAGTCAGTGTTTCTGACAGTTTGCTATATCTCTCTGCGTTGAACTGATTGTTGGAAAAGGAGAAAGTAGGTACAGAACACAGGAACACGGAGATGATGGAATAAAGACAGGAAGGCTGTGAAGGAAGGCACAAGGTAGAAGCTGGCTCCCACAACTGGTCTCATGTCAGTTTGTATTATTAAACTTTTGAAAGCCACTGACGTGTTAAGAGGCCATCTTGCCTCTGCCAGTGATGAGGGACAACTTCAACCTAAATCTAAAAGGAAGCAGCAGATCAGATGACAGGAGGGTGGTCCCTCTCATTAAAGGTTCCCCCAGGTGTTCGGAGGGGGAAACTGGTCCACATCACCAGATTCGTCATGAGATTTGTCCCCCAGGTTGAATGTTAGTTTGTACCGCAAACGTACTTTTTCCTGAAACCGAAACAAATGTCAGACCAAGGTTACATCACCAGCAATGATGAAACAAATCTTTGCTGCCAAGTTTCCTTGTAAACAGACAAAAGGGTCGAACAAAGACTACCTTGTGAGGGTTAGCCAGCAGCAGGATCTGTGTGATGGCGGCTGGAGGCAGGATGGGATTGAAGGCTGGGAGCTCAGTATTAGAGGGAGGCTGCAGCTTCACTTTCATCACCTAGGCAACATGGACACATTCACACACACAAATACACTTAAAAAGGTTATAACAGATATTTTCAAAACAACTATTTATCAAATAACAACATGAAAACAATATAACAATCTGAAAGGTGTTGATTGTAGAGAATACACAAGAAATTATCACTTGAATCTGCAGCTTCCCTCAGTTTTACATCGAATTTCAGCTCATTGTTTAGTGGTATGATCCACAACTGAACTGTTCTCGTTCACTCTCACTGCTCTCCTGGCGTCATTTTGCGCTGCAGCAGTCAGCTGTTTTCCGCTGTACACTAACTGCTCAGCACCGGGCAACTAACTGGTTAACATAGTGGAGACAGATATTTCCTCCAAGAGTTGGTAGAGACCAAAAACAGAGCTAAAAAAAGAAGGAAATATTGGAGCTGTTTAACAGGTGGCCAGAAACACAAATTCAGTGTGTCAGTATTCAGTATCTGCTGGATGTATTGATTAGCAACTGTCTGCCCCCAAGTGGCCAAATAAAATTTGCAGGTTTAACAAGTGATATCCACAAATAATATTTTTGTCAACAGATGTGGTTTCCAGGTGACTAATTGTTAGAACTCTAATAACACAAATGCTGATAGCTACTGTTGGGACTGGACCAGAAACAGGTCCGGTACGCTTCAGGTACGCAATGGCATCTCGGACTACTAAGCAAGCCTCTTATCAGTGTGACTAGCACACAACATGAACCCACCTTGGGCACAGCTGCCTGAAAACGGATGTTGGTGACAGGAATGGGGGCTGAGGACAGCATGGAGATGATCACCACCAGCACGTCTGGCCGTGATGGAGGACAGTCACGGGCAAAGGTGAACAAAACCCGGAGGCTGTGTTTGTCAAATACAGTCACTGGTAATAAGCTGCCTGAAACATATGTGCAGACACAAAGGAAAACCCATCAAAATATGATGTGGAGATATAAAGAAAGAAAAACTGCACCCATAAGCACAACCAGCGTCACTGTTGGGTGTGGTGTTATTGCTTGTGCTTACTAGGTTTGATTGATTCCAGAGGCACAGTAACGTCAGTGAGGGAGATGTTGTCACAGGGGTCAGCAGCAAGTGATGAGCCTTTCTCAGCAGCTGTGAGACTGAGGTTAGAGAGGAGGAGAGTGTCAGGCTGCTCCGATTGGACGGCCAGGCTGGATGTGGGCCCTGGAACGGGAGCTAGACCAGAGGACGTGATGTTTGCAGGGGGAGCAGGTCTAGAGTTGGTGTTGGACTTGGTTTGGAGATCTCGTAAAGAGACTCTGGATTGAGTCTGGATCTTATCCCTGCATGTAAAAGCAAGTGATCAGTTGTGTAAAGGAACAGAAAACATGGACGGTTACAAATGCCACCCATCAACAGGTATGTTACCACTGTTTCACTTCATGGTTATGAGAGGTCAGTGTATTAAACGTGTCACAGTCATACTTTCCTCCATCAGACAACTTTATGTTATTAACTCCACATCTTTCTATCCGTTTGCCTTACCATTTGACCTGCAGGCTTTCTGGAGGTAAGGACTGCTGCATCAATGTCTTCCCCAGCAAATCTAGCTCTTCCATGGCTTTAGGAGGAGCAGTAGTAGAGCTCCCTGCTGGTGGAGCCTGCTGTGTCTGGACCACAGCTGGGAGCAACACTGCAGCTGGTACAGATGGAGCAGATGATTCTGTGCTATCAGAGGACTGAGAAAACAGAGGGTTAGAGTTCCTGTTTCAGGACTGTATAGGGGAGGAGATTATGTTAATAGTTTTTAAAATGTACCATTTTTTTGTGTGATTATAGCATATTTTGTTAATATTTATTTGTAGAAGAGTGTTTTAAAACTTCCACTCCATGGCCCCAAAGTTACGAAATTTCAACTTCTACAAATACTGGCTTTAACATGAGCATGTACAGAACTATCTTGCAACACGCACCTGGAAAGTGTTCTGGGAGTCGTAGTTTTCTGTTACATTCAGTCCTAAGAAAACAAAAACAACAAAAAGGTTCATTACATTTGATCCCTGTTTTTGGTGGTTAAAACAATAAAATTAAAAACGCTTTCCAACAAATCCCAAACACAATTCAAAAATAATGATTATAAAAAAAATAAAAAAAAATCACTGCCTATGTAAGAATTTGTGGAAAGTTTGGTTAAATACAAAGACTGAGAATGGCTTCTAGCTTTATTGTGGCCAGGTTTAGTCTTCCTCTACGGATGCTGGGTCAACAGGAAGGCTACACCCCAGCCAGTGGAAATAAGGTATAACTGTGCTGTGCAGACTAACACCGCTTATACTGCTAACTTAGCCTTTTTAAGATTGTTAGAAATGTTCAGAAGCCAGATGAGTTTCTTTGTCAGCACTGAGCTGTACTTACCCAGAGACATGAGTTCATCATCCAAGAGGCTGATACCCACGTTCTGAGTCAGGGTCTGTAGGCTGGAGGACTCTGTGTTGGGTGATGCATTAAGTCCCATCAGGTCTACAAGTGCTGAACTACTGCCTCCTGATTTGGACAGAAAATACCCATCAGCGATCATATAGTCTACAGGAATGTTTGGAGAATATGTTAAATCCATAAATACTGATGGATGCCAAATCACATGTACCTACCTGGTTGTGAGGGCATGGTTATGTCATCTTTTGTTACCTCCTCACCCTTTACCAGCTGTCTATACAGATTGATGACCTGTGTCAAGCTGTCATTGGCCTCTAAGATGTCCGCTGTAAGCAGAAAACTAATTAGCAATACCAAAGTGGTTTTCTAGTCTTATGCTCTGGATAGGAACTGATTACATGAAATCTGTAAAAGTCTTGTTCTTCCTTATATAATACCACGTACTTCCTAACTTACCTAGGGCTTCATCATTATCCTCTGTATCACTGGCTAATCGGAATAGTGTAGGCCTCATCTTTTCACAGCGCTGGTAAAGATCCTGCAATTAGACACATGTTAAAACACTACAGCAACACTTCTACTGAGTCGGTCCCAGCTGGATTATGAGACTATAGCTGAAGCAATGTTTTAAATGCGCTGAGCTGTGCTAACCTTAATGAGTTCCTGGTTGCTCTGGGAGCAGCTCTCCTTGCTGTAGCCCTCCAGCAGCTGGCTCAGCAGGCTAACACTCTCCTTCACCTCCTGGATGGCGTTCACTCGCTTTGATACCTTCTCCACTCGCTTCTGGTCCTAGAGGAAAAAAAAAAAAAAAAAAAGCATCTGATCTCACAGTGCCCGGGACCAAGAGAAACATTCAAAATCTCTAAATCTAAAACTGAAGCATTTTTGCAGACCTTCATTTCCAGACTGATTTTGTTCAGTGATGTGACAATGTAGGGATAATTAAGGCTATATTACAGTTTAAGACTTGTCTTTATCACAGCAAACACCCACAGTATTTGAGGTTGAGGCGTTTTTTTAATTAATTTAAATATAATTAATGTAATAATAATAAACAATAAATAATATAGAAACTGAAGCCTGATGTTTGATTTTTACCTGGATCAAAGCCTTGATTATTAATTGGATGTTCAGCTTCTTATATCTGTTGCCAAGTGTTGGAGGAGATTGATTACATAACTTAAAACAAAGTATTAATCACTATAAAAATCTAAATAATTAAATAGTTAAAAGGGCCTTCCGACTAGTATTCAGGGGCATTAATATCATAATGCTACATAATCAGGTGTATTTTATACAAATGGTGAGCAAACACACAGCACATACTGCACAGCACATTTAGTTAACAAAACTGAAGACTCACTTCCTGGACCATTTCCTTGATGAGTTTGTTTGCTGCTCTTAGATCTTCTGGGTGAGTGCTGTTCAATAAGCGTGACAGCATCTAGAAAAACAGGACAGGACAGAAGAGGGGGAGGAAAGAGGAGGGAAGCAAACTTGTAAACCATTGGTGCCTTAACAATTTTTGGAGGAGAGTTTCACGTCAGAAGGATTTGATGGGTAAAGATGATTTTCATGGATCAGGAACGAAGATGATATGATTTGCAAATCCTTCTCTTTGTAAACCTTCTCCATCATCACTCATACTTCATACCTTGGATTTCTCCTCATCCTCAAAGATGGCACTTTTGGCTCTGGGTGGAGGGGGTGGGAGGGGCTGGTCATCAGGAAGCACAGGATCCTGCTTGACAATACCTGGAAGAGAACAAGGACACCTATTAACCTTATACATAAACAGCACAGCCCCTGTTTCATACATGTGCACTGTATAGTGTATAAATCTCAGTCACAGAATCTGCATTACCTCTGACTCAGAGTACTGTGAGAGACACTGGCGCAGTAACACTGTACTTGACACAAAAAGGTAAACACACCCAGCGTGGTACAGATGTGGTTTATACACAACCCTACATGAGGATTGACTGTACTGCAATAACTCTGGTCGGAAACTTTGTCTACATTCACCTAAGCATGACTAAGGACATTAGTCTCATGTTAGTGGCTCATCAGCATAAAAAGGAGAACTGATACCACTTTGTACAAAACACTATTTGTTAAAACAGGGAAAATATCAGGAACCAAAAACACATTATCAGTGAAACATGATAAAACACTGAACTGCAGACGGACTGTTATTATTATTTGTGGATGGTTTGCAAATCTGCACTGTGGGAGCTACTGGACACCTGAATTTCCCGGAGGAAATGTATGAAATGTGTGGGTAGTTGGTTGGTTAGTACCATCTATCCATCTATAGATGGAATAACACAACTTGTCGAAGTCCTTCAGCTTGATGGTTACTCATGTTCTCAAACATCTGGAGCATTCACCTTGTTTTTTCAGCATCTGATATGCATCTGCTATCTTGGTCTCATCTGGCAGCTTCACCGTCCACCTGTACATTATTTCCAACACCTTCTTCTTCACTGGCTCTGGAGCCCGGGCACCTAAATACTGCAGGGAGAGTGGGGGAAGGTATTAACAATTGTTAAAGAAAAATGTCTTTATTCTTTACGACATATTAATACTAAAAAAGAACCATCTCCTAAACTGACAAGTGTGTTGCGACTTACTCTCTGGTTATCAATACTTTAGTTAAGTTAGATTAGGAGGGAAATCTCATGGTCACAGTCTTAGCTTCATGTTCCAACAAACTTGCAGCTTCACATTGTGAATTTCTGATGCTTGTGATGATTGATTCTGTTATCACACCTCCTCTTGGAACTATGCTGTGTGATCAAGAATACAGTTGCTGTTTCCACTATTTAATAAACCCCCACAAAAAAAATCAATTTCATGGTTATATAGCATATAACCAAACTGATATGACAGCACACTGGACAACAGTCATTACCTTGGGTGAGACCACCTTGATGAGCTCATTGAGAAAGCGAAACTTTCCCACTTCATTATGAAATCGCTTTCCACAGTTCTTCATGCACGTCTCAAGAACCTGGGAATTGGTCAAAGTTTGCTGGTTTTACATTTCAGACAAGCCAGTTTTGATAATGACAAATGACATGTGCTGTGGACTTTTGCCGGCCTTTGCACTTGTTAGCTACAAAACACAGGGACACAAGTGAAAATTTAACTTCAAGTTTTGATGGTAAGCGAACATGTTAATGCTGCACACAGTTCAATCTCTTACTGTAAGCGCTTGCATAGCCTCCCACTCCTGAGGAGACTGGATTTTGTGGGCCAGAAGTCTGGTTGCAAGCTGAGGACTGAGGGATTAAAAACAAAAGACTGTTAACTGTCACTTTACTGACAGTAAATAAGGTGTCAAGAATAATCCAATACAGAAAAACACTTTGTACTAACGTACACAAATTATTTTGCAACATGTGAGGCAAAGCACTCTTGAAATTAAAAAAAAAACCCTGTGAGAGAACGGACAGGCTTAAAGTTGTAACGAAATATCACGTAGTTTATAGGTTGAATGTTTTGAGTTATAAAAGCTGTGAAACTGGATGTAAGCAAGTTGTTAAAATTCACAGTCTAGACAATGAGTATTTGGACAGGTTGCAGTTCAAAAAAACATACAAAAACAAAAGTTCTGTGGACTGATGAAACACAAATCAACTTCTATCAAAATGATGGAAAGAGTAAAGTGTGAAAGAAAAAAAAAAAGGAAACTCATAAGACAAAGCCACCACTTCATCTGTCATGCATGGTGGTGGTTTTGTTATGGCTCGGTCATGAATTGAACCGTCTCACTGGAATATATTGATGATTTCACTGCTGACTGAAGCAACATGATAAATGCACAGGTACAAACTCAAATTACCTTAGTAGCCTCCAAGGGAGGATACAAAGCATCTGCTATTATATTTGGGTCAAAGGCTTCAGGCAGTCATCAGGCAAAGGATCTTCCACAAAATATTAATGTGATGATTTTGTTTGACTTCATGTGGATCTGCCAATTATATTTGAAAGCCTAAACTTTGGGCATTGTGTTAAAAGGGCGATAACTCCCACACAGTTCTTTCTATGCTGTGTGGAAGATGTCTCTCCAATAATTATGGTCTGGACTGTAGCTCAACAACAGACATAGCGCAGGTGTTTGTGCATTTTGTTTAAGGCGAAAATCAGAACAGATATTCTGAAATAGTGTGATATTCATCACCACCATGATCTCACCCTTCTGGTTCATCGTTGAGCTGATCACAAAATCCCTTGATACTGTCCCAGTCATTCTCCTTATTCAGAGGATTGGTGGCCTTGTCTGTGTAAAAGAAAACACATTAAACTAAAATTCTACATTTGCTCCATGTCCTGATTTGAAACCAGCTGCATGTGAGTGAACTTCTGCATTGAAATTTGGCAAAAATGTTTAGATTTGTCAGATCTATCACACCTCTCAGACTGACACCAACGTTTCGCAGACTGAGATTTTACAGGAGCAAAGTTCAGAATTAAGTGTCGGGTAAACTGAACGCTTGTGATCCCTGTCAGCAGCTATAGCCTCTGGTTGTTTGCATTATGCAAATGATCAGTTCTCTGGTTTGAAGTATATGAAGAGAGTTGCTCGTGTTTGCATTAAATGTGTGAGTGAATCATGAGGTTACTGCAGAAGCGGCTGGTTCCTGGTTTGGGTGTCGCTTTCATTCAGCTGACATGTCTTGATCAGCAGCTAACTAGCTAATTGATTTGTTAGCATTCAGCTGGGCATTACTCGGATTTTTAAAATTAAATGTCATGACAGCTATCAGCACTGAACATAATGTGGGCTCATAATGCAAGGACATTACAGCAAATATGATGCATTATCCGAATGAGCTTGTTCCTTAACGCCAACTGCACTTTTTGATTTGATGACATTCGCTCTCTTGACTCTCAAAAAAACTATTCCCCAGAGAGAGCAGTATGGCCGACAACGGCAAATTCAAACTGACAATATATCTCTCTATCTCTGAACAGTGTCTCGGCTATCGCTTTAGGTTCAAATGATAAGATGGTATTGTAATGTATGGTGACTTACTGATTCGAGACTGCAGGCTAACCTCATCTGGAGGCGCCGCCGCCATCTTTCGGGAATAAACAAGTGGTCAGCATCGCGTGATTTTGTAACATATCGCGCGAATGGACGCCGGGGCAGCGGCTCTGTAGCTCCCCCAGTTGGGCGCGAAGGGAAACAACAACATGACATTGGGTACGGTGGCAGGCAGACTGCCAATCGATGCAGCTAACATGGCTTGTCACTGGCACCAAGCAGGCTTGATCAACATTAATTGCCCGGGATGTGTTTTTTACTGTTAATTTTCTTGTCGCAAAGAGGGCGACAGGAGCAGCGCGCGGTGTAACGGACCTTTTAACCAGTGTTTTAACAGCCGTTGTTGCAGTGATTGCACCAACCAAAAACCGTGTTGTGGTCCATCTCAAGGAGGAAACTATCACCTCTGTCTCCTCGCCAAACTGCATCACGGAAGACTATTCTCACGGTGCCAGCGCCCACCAAAACAGACAAACCTGCAAACTGCCTACAGGAGCTAACAGCGGGATACCTGAGCTGGTTAACATTAGCTAACTTGGCTACGTCAAGAACTTTGTTGGCAAGCTACCGTCATCTGCTCTGGATATCAGCCGTGTTTTAACCGGGTGGCTCTGGTCAAAGTTCCAGTTTAGATGTTGTAACGTTATTCGCTGCCTGGAAAACTCGGTGCAGGAGATAAAGCGGGGGCATAATGCTTGTTGTAGTTGCAAAAGTTAGCTAACATCTAGCTAGCAAGCCGTGCTAGTCTTTTTAACGTGACTCACTGGCTGTAGATGAATGTAACGAATCGTAACATCGGGTGTTGCCTGCCTGTCGCCCCTTCACTGAAACGCTGGCGATGACTCGCCTATGACTGAAGAAAAGACTTTGCATTGTCTCCTGCCACGCCGGGGACAAAAAACGTCGATTTTATTTGACAAGAATACTTCGATTTCTGTGACAGCAGTATGATGGGATCCCTGAAGGCTCTCCAGGAGTGGTGTCGGATACAGTGTGAAAATTACAACGATGTGGAAATAAAGGACATGTCAACGTCCTTTCGGGACGGTTTGGCATTTTGTGCCATAATACATCGTTACAGACCAGATTTAATGTAAGTAGCCAGCAGTCTAACAATGTAACATTGCTACTAACTAACGTGACAGGCCATTGCAATCGAGAAATCACTTAACAATAATTTTATTGCCATTATAAACTGGTTTTGGAAATAGCATCTGGCTCCAGTCAAAGACGGACACATCTCTTTGAGGGGTGACAGGCTGCTAACTGTTGTCTTTGAATTTGTATTCCATGTTAATTCATTCAGGATACCAATGCAGAACATACTTAGTAGCCAGGAACTTATCTGCCCTAGATTATTCTGTGAAAAGTTTTATAAGGAATGTGATTATGTAAAGCACCAGTCAACAAAGACTACAGTTTTTTCTTTTTTGAATAAATTTTAAGTAGAAAGCTTCGACATTAGCATGGCTGAATATGATTATGCTACTTGTTATATAACTTTTGCAGCAAAAAACATGCCATTTGTGTTATATTGGTCAAAACTGTATGTTTTAATATGTTTCTGTGTATGTTATATCATAGCCAAAACCACCAGTAATAATATTTTTATGAGACAGTGAGAGGCCAGTGTGCTGTAATTAATTCAGGCTGACAAGCCATACCCCCTCTGTAACAACACACCCCTCCTCTCTTCATTTTACACCTACTCACACAGTACAGAAGCAACCACAAAGTACAGCAGCAGTGTCAGTGTGAGTTAAAATGGCTATTATAGGCATGAGGAAGTGATGACTTTCTATTGTCTTGGTATAGACCAAAAACAGAAAATATCATATCTTACTAATTTTTCAACTCTGAGCTGGTAGCTTGCTTACAGTTGTGTGTTCATCCAGCCTTGATCATGCTAAAAGTACAAATTGTGTTATTTATTTGACAACCTACCTATTTCTTTTTGAACTTACCTCCCAGATGAGGGGACCATCATCACCATCAAATAATTGGATCTTTTTTTATATTTTTTTATTATTATTATTATTTTTTGGGGCCTTTTATGCCTTTATAGACAGTGCATTAGAGAGAGACAGGAAATGGGGAGGCAGTGAGAGGGAGAATGACATGCGGCAAAGGGCTGACTCGAAACGGGGCCATCTGCAGCGATGACCTTAGCCTCTGCATATGGGGCGGATGCTCAACCAACTGAGCTACTCGATGCCCCAATTGGATCATTTTGATTTGAAAAGTTTCTAGTATTTGCAGTGTGACAGTAAACAGAAACTCGGACATTCATATGACTCACATTGGAAATGCATCTCTGTGGAAAAGCACTAGTCCCATGTAGCTGAATGGGGCCTGTGTATCTAAGTGTGTAGAGCAGCCTGTTGACAGCATCAGGATTAGTGGTTTGATTCCTACTGAAACAAGTTGGTGACCCTTGTTGTTGTACAAGGATTGTGTAAAAGCATCTGCTAAATGACATGTTATGTCCCTCCTCTGTCCTGGAGGAAAATGTGGTCTGATAGAATGATTCTAGACAGTAGGTATCTTGCTCATGCTGTTCACCTCTCAGGTGGTCCAGACTTTTGTGAGCAAATTGGACTATGCTTGGATGGCAGCAGAGCAAACATTCACTGGAGCAATCACTGGAGGACAAGTCAGTGAAGTGGAATATATCTGCATACACATCACAGCAGTAAGACTCAAAGTATGACAGTGGAGAAAATCCTAAACACACAACCTTTTGAGGTTTGTCTCTCCAATTTGTGTCCCAGCATGCGTCCGTCTTCAGCCCTGCGTGTAGACGCATTGGCCGAGCCAAAGTGCTCTGATCCAGACAGACAGTCCGTCAGGCTAATCTGCAGCTGAGACCTCCGCCTGTCAAACTGGATTTAACTCTAATGCTGGGCCGGGCCAATGTAGAGCCACCCTGCACTCATTGCAGCCAATGTATCCTCATCAAAATACATCACCCTGATCCAGAGGAGAGACGTAAGCACAGCAAATGGCCTCATCTTAGTTTCCTCAGCCGAGACCAGCGGTCACTCAGCTCTCTGGAGAGGGATTAGATATGGCTGCAAGAAATCATCAGTGGCCTAGTTATCCAAACTGCATGAGACAGCACAGTCAAAATTGAATTTAAATTCAATTGTGTTCATATAACGCTCCTGATCAAACTGTCATGCAATTTAGCAGTGCACACACTCAGATCACCTATTTTGTTTTACTGCTTTGTTTTTTTGTCCTCTCTGAATTGAAACAACTCCTCTACTGAAATTACTGATTATAACTATAAATTTCATTTTTGACTGTCACAACAGTACTAAATCCCAATCCTCCTTACTGAAGCACAAACTTTTCCATCTGACTGAACCAGATCTAGCAGATATACTGGTTCATCCAGGTTTTCATCATGTGGATTTTAAATGCCTGACGCACTCACATACACACACACACACACACCGTTCCTCAGCAGTCCTCTTTCCCAAAATAGACCTTGGAGCGAGACTCTGACTCACAGTGGATTAGGTTCGCAACTCAAATCACACACAGCCCTCCATCATCCGTGTCAGTGTCGGCTGGCACTGTCTGTTCTGTGAGGGGCAAATTTAAACTCCCAACAACAGTTTTGACAGTATTATTTTTAAGGTTCCATCTGGCTATGTTGGCAGACCTGCCCCAGTGGACTTGTTTTGACATGATCTTGATATTAGAGGTGCTGCTCAGTGTGTGTTTGTGACCATGGGAACTAGATTAGAGAGAACAGAGGTCACTTTGTGTGGCTCCAACACGGAGCTCATTCACAGGGTTTTGCCTTGTTGAGAGTTCCGCATGGTCTCCACAAGCTCTCACCAGGGTCGATGTGTTGTTTTTTCCACCATACTGTTGTCCTTCTGCTAGACACTTGAGTCAACATAAATTTACTTTATACACACAACCACACTTTCATCCCAGAACACCTCAGACATTTTCTAGTTTTACTGCAGGATGTTTACTGGTGAGAGAACGGCTTTAGTTCCTCGCTCCAGGCATTTCAGAGCACAGCCTTGTAATTATCAGCCCATCGCTCCCGTTTAGTGCAGCTACTTTTTTCCTTTTGTCCTGGCAGGTTTTCACATCAGACATTATTTATGTGTGGTTTGGGATCAATTGTCTGCAGCGGTAGCTGGGAAGCTTAGCTGAACACCATGTCTGCCTATCTTGCTGTCAAACCAATAATAGCTTTTTGATGGTTCATAGCATAGCTGGAAATAGGCCAGCAAGCTATATACAGTTCTGTACTGTAATAGCATGGCATGGACAGTTACTTCTTTATGATCTTCAGTATGATCTCTGTTCTAAAAGGAGATATCATGAGTTGCAGTTGTTGCAGGCTATATAAATGTACAGACTGGCTACCTGCATGCTCAGCCTTGTCTCACATGTTGTTTTGAATTTTAACATTTATCCTCTTGTGATTCCAGAAACTTTGGCTTGCTGTCTAAAGAGAATGTCTACGAGAACAACCGACTGGTGAGTCAGTTTTACAGCTGTATGTTTCGAGGTTAGATCATTCCTCTGATGTTTTGTTGTATGGTGATGTCAGTGTGGCGGTTGGCCGTTACAGGGAGGGTGAGTTTAATCACCTGTGAGCTAATTTTTATCTATCACTTCCATCTGTTACTGCATGTGCTTCATTCAGCCACAAAATTATTAAGCCTTATAATTACATGCAGTCATGGTGGGTGTGGCTTCAGTGTGTTTGACTGTCTGTCTGGAGAGAAGTGTTACTTAATCCTGATGGACCCTGATGAGGGCAAAGAGGGAGGGAGCCAGAGCTTTCAGCATCCAAAAAGATTTTTTTTTTTTTTTAAACGAAGAAAATCCTTGACATAAGCTTGTCCGGAGACCATGTAGAGAGGATTTTGAGTGTGGAAGTGCTGAATTTGCAGCTTTATATTATAAGTATAACGAATCCAAGAAATTTTTTTTATCGTATTTTCCTCGTTGGGTTTTTCCACATCTTCTGTAAGCCAACAGAACATTGAGGGATGAAGTGGGAGTCTCCACATCTTCAGTCTGAGCTGAGCTTTGGCAGCTCTTTGCTGCTGTTTACATTTTTTTTCATCCAGCAGCTTTCAGGGAAAGTGAGGCGACTGGTGGTAGCACCAGAAAGAAACTCTCAGTGTGCTGTTTGACATTTGCGTTTTTATAAATAAAGCAAGTACTTAACAGTATCCATAAGGCCCAAGCTTGAGTGATTAATCCATGACTGTTAATGTAGAGAGCATGCAAAGCTTTGAGGTCAGATATGAGCTTCTTTAATTTGGTCATGCTTGTTTCTCTCCCTGGATTAATTCTCTTATAGCCTTTTCATACAGGAGATGCAGGTATACTGACATGTTCAACCTGTGTTTGACCCGGTTCATATGAGACTGTTGTCAAAGATTGATCCATTGTTGTCAGTGTTTGGGAGCTACTCTCAACCACAGTTCTTCACACATTACTGCAACACCGAATTACATTACACTGTATAGGCAGCAAATAAAATTACTACAACTGTCATTTTCAATTCCACTCGCTTGCGCTCTATTGCTGCCCCACCCATGTCATGTTGTCTTTCTTCTTTTTTTTTTTAAACTTTTAAATGTCACGCACATTAAATTTAATTTAGCCCTATCCTCAATATACTGTAAATGACCTGGATCTGACCTCCTGTTGATCCATTTAGCAGGCATCACTGCATCAGTCTGACAGGACAGTGACTCATACTTGCATCCTGTTTTGGACTACAACAGTCATCCGAACTGCTTTTCAAAGTCTCTCAATTTCTAAAACTAAAATAGGTTCATGTGAGCTATTGATGTCTTTACCAAGAGCAGCAGTGTGCTTGTTTTGGTGACTGCGTTGGCATGTGGCTGTGAAATAGGTCTTTGTGGTGGATCATTAATATCATTAATAAGTCTACAGCATTCATTAGTGTTTAGTAGATTGGAGGACAATAGATGGGTAAAACTAAGAGGACAGAACCACTAAGTACAGGGTAGACTGCAGTACAATGCATTTTGATTAATTTAGGTTTGGTTCTCATGTTTAGCATTTGCTGGCCGGATTATGTCATGGTTGTGTAACTGCCAATGATTGTATCCGTGTTGTTATGTAACCCTACTCGCACTCTTGTTTCTTCAATGGAATTTTTCATTAGAGTGATGGTTATCCTCAAAGGACTAACCACTACATTGTGAACAAGTGACTGATGTTTTGGCAGCAGAGTTACATTATTCAGGGCATAAAGTATCTGCGGGTTGGTGAGTTATGGCAAGCATCTTGGTTCGTTTCACACATTAAAGATATTATTTTGTCATCAGTATGTTTACATGGAGACAAATAACTGATTAAGGGTTTAGCTTGATTAAAACATTTTCATGGTGTGTAGTAATCTAACTGTATATTGATAGCGTAACGAAAGGGTAGGTTCAGCCAAATTATTAAAAAAACATACTTTCTCACTTGCCTGTAGTGGTATGTAGCTGTGTGTCTAGTTTCAGTTTTATTTGCCGAGATTTGGGATATCAGTGTCTGAGATTTCTCCTGCCACCCCAGTACAATGAAGGTGAATGGATTTTTGTTTGTGCTGCTTGAAGCATTGTGAAGTCATATACAGTATGAAAAACAGACATCACTGTCATTCTCCATTACATTGTAAGAATTAGTCCCAAAACACTGATGGTAATTAGGACAAAATACTACAATCACTTCACTCCACTTCTAATCCAGGTCTGTTGGGTGAGTCTTATTTTGCCCATAATACGAGTTGGGTCACCTGGTCAAGGTGAAGAGATAACAGCTGCACTGATCAGATCACTGTCTTTGAGTATGATTGAATTATAGGCATGTATATAAACTCAACACTCCCTGTTTCTCAGCTTCTTTCTTATCTCCTACCCTCACCTACCTCTCTCATCTCCCACTGTCCCTCCTTTTCTCTGTTATCGCCTCATTGTAGGCATTTGAAGTGGCCGAGACACAGCTGGGGATTCCAGCCCTGTTGGACCCAGAAGACATGGTGTCCATGAAAGTGCCTGACCGGCTCAGCGTCATCACCTACGTCTCCCAGTATTACAACTTCTTCAACAACAAGTCTCAAGGTTGGTGCCCTAAATTCAACTGGATTTGACTTGCAGCAGTGTGAACTCCATAAAAGACATTTGATAGTTAGATTTTAATCTTGATATTAAAAGCCCAGCAAGTTTTTTTTGACCGTACACTTAACAGGTATAGCCATTAATGTAATACAAGAGTACTACAATTTACAAAAAAATCATTTTTTTAGTGTATTTCTCATCTGATCTTTTGAAAGCCATGTAAACTGTCCACTCCAGCACATGTTGAGATGGAGCAACTTAACTTGTGGGTGTGACAACAACAACTTATTTAATTTGTTCCTGTCATTAACTGATGATTTCCTCTACTTCCTCTTTTACAGCAAACCCTCCTTGCATGAAGAGGCTGAGTTCTGTTGATCATAACGAGCCAGTCCAGAAAAGGACTCCGACCCCTTTGGAAGACAAAGTGGTTGAGTCTGAGGTGAGAACAAGACTTGGCTGCAGGAAAGGGCATAGAGATGTACCAGGAGGTACCCTCATGCATGTGTTGATTTTCTTCTTCTTTTTTTAATTTCTAAGGCCTGGTAGACTTTAGGCAACACTAAACTCTATATGCTCTGCATGCTAAAAGTATCTGCTGAACCTGCATGTTATAAAGCTACTAAAGTATTTTTAAGTAATATTTTGTTTATGGTTTCCCTTTGAGGCCTGGATAAGCACACTCACATATTTTTTTAGTAGTATATTGGTGTCTATCTGAAGCCTTGGAATATCTAATCTGCTATTTTTGGGGTATTAACTCATCAGATATGTACAATACAAATCCCATCCTGGCATTTGAGTACAACAATGAACAATATCCATATATGTTTTTTATAATCACCACTTCCTTGTGTGGGCTTTGTGTTGCACAGCAGGGGAAAAACAAGGTAGAGTAAGTCTATAAAGATAGCCTCTGTATCCTGTCTCTCTTTTCTTTCGCATGCCTTCAACTTCTTTCCTTCATCCCCATACTCCCATGTACTGCCACCCTCCTCCACAACTTCCACCCCACCCCCCCAAATTCTCAGATGGAAAACCATTCAACTCCCTCCTCTTCCTGTTCTTCTTCCTCCTCACATCTGATCCCCCCTCCACTCTCTGGTCCTGAGCCTAGGCAGTAGGATGGGGGTGGGGGGTGGGCTAGGAGTTGAAAGTAAAACAGTTAGGTCAGTCGTTTTTTTTTTTTAACCATCTCTTGTACATAAGAGACTAACTGTTGTACTATTCTAACACTGTGTGCCAAGTTTTTGAATATGCTGCTTCTATCTACTTAATGCAAAAAACAAATGCCTAAAACAATATATCAATCCTAGAAATCAATCATATCCCAGATGTGTGACTCTTAGAGCCACTAACAAGAGCTGTTTGGATTTTTTACTAATTAACACTTTTTTATCATGACATACAATTGTGATTTTTAAATGAAAAAGATGCAGTAGTGAACCACATGAATCAATGAGCAGTAGATGTTGCAGTACCCAATCAGATGTAGTTAGCCTAAAAGAATGAACGGTCCACATCCTCAAATCCTGACTCCGTGTTTGATCTCCCCCCTCCCCCATTACTCTCCATCTTCCCCCCTTCCCCTGACGTCTCCGCCCTGTCCCCTCCCTGCGAACAATGTCCCGGTCATTTGCACTAGTCGAGCCAGCCAACGCAGACAGGTGTGGCAGCGTTTGCAGGGGCCAGGCGCAGCACGCTCAGCAGCACCTGCGCTGCCTGCCAGAAACATGTCCACCTTGTGCAGAGGTTTCTGGTGGACGGCAAGCTCTACCATCGCAACTGCTTCAGGTGAATGCTGCGGCTTACAGCTACTGACTACTACTTTATTTAGCTCTGAGTGAACACTACAGCCCTGTATTTTCTAACAATGTAATGAAAAGAATACACTTTTCATTTTCTTGAAGTTATAATCCTTAAGATTTCAGTCATGGATGACTTGGTGACACCCATGGTTTGCGGTGGTAACAGCAAGTGCAGTTTAATACTACAGTTTCATGCTTTGTTAGAAATACAACATAAGAGCAACTGGTATATCTGTTTACAGTGCAGCCACACAAGCTCATATTGTTTAACTGAAGAGGTCAGGCGGTAATTGGCCTTTTTCTATCATGCGATAAAAACGCTATCCATGTTTCACTAGTTGAATGCTTTTAATTAGATTAGTTCACAGCAGGAGGAAGTGTTCAGTTTGTGTTACCAGTACATTATCATAATTTGTCAATTTGACAGACTCGTGGCACAAACAATGAAAACTACTTTGATTGGCTATTGATGAAAAAATGGCTGTAATAAATAGTGTCATAAATTAGGGTTTGATTTCATGAAAATCTTAAGACTTATAACTGAAGAACATTTAGTTCAAGTTCATTTTTTTTTTCGTGTAAAACAATACCAGATTTCTGAGTGTATTTTGGTATATTTGTGCTTACTTAATAATGATTCATGGTTTGTAGCTTTATATAGTATCTCAACAGTCTTTGTGGCCCATTGATGATCTTACTGTCCTCCTGTGTCACTGTTGTCTCAGGTGCACAGAGTGTCACAGCACTCTGCTTCCTGGATCTTACAAATTGGGGAGTGACACCGGGGCTCTGGTCTGCACACATCACCTTGCAAGGCATGCTTTAGCCAACCAGAATGGCCGACCAGATCTTAGCAAAAAACCAATGGCAGCTCAGTCTGCCAGGATTGGTCGCAGCACAACTCCTCACACTTCGCCCTCTGAGAGGGACGAGGCCAAGACTCCATCCCCAGTGGGTCGAACAAACGATGCTGACATGTCTGCCAATGACTCTGTCTCAGTCACTCCTGTTCCAACAAGTAAAGCAGACTCTTTGGAAACATTAAAAGAGATGGATGGTAGTGGAGCGACAGAGGAGATGCCACGTTCTTCTTCTCCTCCGAACCCTTTTGACGAGAGTGATGAAGAGGAGGAGGGAGAGAAAGAGAAAGACACTCAAACACCAGACAAACATACGGCCAATGGGGACCTCCCCTCTGCACCTGTCACTCATCATGAAGGTGCCAGTCGGCCGGTGCCAGCACCTCGCAGGGTTTCTGAACCGACCCCTCCTCCTCGTCCCGCCCCGCGGGTTCGGTTGCCCCGAACTACAGACGGCCTTGCAGTGGGTGTGTGCTTATTGCAGGACATACATTATTATAAAGATAAATATACCATTTGATACTCATCTTGACATTTTATCTGAAATCACAGCTGAACATCAGAAGCCTCCAACTCCTCCCAAGCCTCGAGAAAGATCACAGTCTCCTGGAAGGTAGCTCATTTTCCTCTTTTCCTGTTCATTGCCACCATTTCACCTGCCTTAATCGTATCAGCAGTCTTTCTCTGAATGACATCTTGTTATAGCATGCACTGTACTTGTTTGCTCCTCCGTGCCTCCATTTGGCTGTTGTTTTGTTGTCTTCCCCTCTGTGACCCCTCCATCCATATTTGTGTATCTTCACTGTCCAGCTTGTCGAGTGGCACCCATAAACCCAAAGACCCACCTTGGCTGGCCTTGGTCCAGTCAGAATCTAAGAAGAAGAAAGCCCCTCCCCCTCCCCCTGGTGGATTGGCAACACCTCCCAATACAGGCTCTCTGTCCTCTCTCAAAGGGGAAGGCTCCAGGCCCAGTACACCCCCTCCACCCTCCAACCCATTTGAGGATGATGATGATGATGATGAAAATAACGAGGTAGAGGAAGAAGAGGGGAGTGAAGGGGGTGCAATTCCACCCACAGTGGTGGCTAGTCACCCGTGGTACAGCATCACTCAGGCGGCTGATGCGACAGGTACAGAGACTCCCCCTAGTGGAGGAAGCTCATCCCGCTCTGCCAGCCCCGGGAGCGCAAGGAGTAAGAAACGTCCGGCACCCCGGGCTCCACAACCAGCTGCTGCTAATCTAGGTGAGTTTTATCAGAACAGCAAACATCTTATACTGGAATGAAATGCAAAAAGAACACTATAGATTTTATTCTGTATTGTCAGACAGATCATTGAGGGTCTTAAGGTAGAAATGAATAAGTTTGTGGAGGAGAACATGCGTCTGCTCATGCTATAGTTTCCTTTGCTGTCACTACAGGTTACTGTTGTATTTGGTTATTTATTGGAAAACTCATTTTTTGCAGTATTTTTGTAGAAATTAAACCATGATCTTAAAGTGTCCACATCATATAAGAATTTTAGCCATTTTAAACATACTTTGTTATTCATTGGATCAAATGTAATTGGACAAATTAAAGTAGTAATAAATATAATTGTATTTAATATTTGGCTCAGAGACAGAGTCTGCAGCAAGTGACATGCATGCTTTATGGGACTGATGGCATATCATCTTGTGGTATGGTGATCTGTTGCACTGTGGTTGTTGTTGCACAATCTTCTATCAACCACTACACCCTCATATCTGCAAACCCATAACAACATACCAAACTGTTGGTGCATTGCTTTAGTGCATTATCTTGGCTGTGTCAGATTTTTCAGCCTCATCATAGTCTGCTTCCTCCCACTTCCTCCTCATCACTGATGTGTCCTCTCGTTGAGAGACTGCAGCCCACAAATGCAAATTTCACACCTACATTCAACTTCATGCCCTTTGCTTTGTCTTCTGCACATTGAGTGACAAAATATACCTCAACACTGATGCATAGTTTATATGTGTAAAGCTTCTACTCCTAAACGGTTCATTCACACACTTTCGAATATAAAATGCTTTTGTACTGCACAGTGACACTAAGGTGTGAGTACAGAGCTAAAGGAACAAAACATACCCTGTATGCAAATAATAATAGATGAGACAGAGGGATATTGTATATAGATGTTCATTGTTTTTTGTACTTTCCCCCATCCTCTCTTCATTTCAATCCACTCCAACTACTTCCTGTGTCATTTCTGCACTCTGCTGTTTTTACCAAAACCTTCTTCTTCAGTTCTCCCTCACTCGCAGCCCTCCTCTTGCTCTCCCTCTCCAGCTCTCAGCATAGAGAGTCTGTCCTCTGGCTCAGACCACAGCTCCTCCCAGCCCCCCTTGAGTGGCAGTGCCAGCAGCGACCAGGAACACGCCTTCACCAAAAGTCTCTCAGAGCCTTCCATCTGTTCACCGTGTGACTCTACGGCCTCCCCCTCCTCCTCCTCGACCGAGCGCCTGCCACATCCTTCCCCCAGCCCCTACCCTTCTCCCATGCCATCAAATGCCAGCTCAGCTCCAGCCACCCCACAGACCAGTCGCAGTTCGGGGACCAAAGGGGCTGGAGCCCCTCCACCACGACCCCTGACGACACCCAGCCCACTGGCCTCAGGGGGCACCCAATCACACATCAAGGTAATAGGACCACCTCCAAAAAAGCAATATAAAGCAATGCGTTTTGCACATTATATGAATTCAGAGGTCTGCCCTGCTGTTCTCATTTTAGCGGATATGTAAGGAGAACCCGTTCAACAGGAAAGCTTCTCCCTCCCCTGCTAAATCCAAAAACAGACCACCCAAAGGCCCTCGTCCTGCCAGACCCCCGGCCCCTGGCCATGGCTTCCCACTAATCAAACGCAAGGTATTAAAACTAAAGAATCAGCTTCAGCATAGAAGCAAAATGGTTAGAATGCACATTTCCAATTCTGGGTCAAACACAGAAGAAGTATTCAAATGACCCATTGTGTCCAAACCTCCCTGCAGGTGCAGTCGGATCAGTTTATCCCCGTGGAGGACATCCACGGGGAGATGGGTCAGCTGGAGAAACAGCTGGATGAGCTGGAGCAGAGAGGAGTGGAGCTGGAGAAGAAACTGAGAGACAACCCTAATGGTATCGTGCAACGCTTTTAGGGGTGTTCCTCGAGTCCCCACATGAAAGTTGCAATATATTCAAAACTGAAACATTACTTTCCTGGAGAATATGAATCACAAATTGTCACTTAGGCAAGAGGCAAAGTAGTCTAGATGCCTTTTATTTTGCCTAAAAAGAACAATAAATAGAATGTCAATTAAATATGTATCCTTCTCTTCCTCTGTTGTGATCACAGATGAGGATGAAGAGCACCTGTTGGTGGACTGGTTCACTCTGATCCACGAGAAACACCTTTTAGTCCGACGAGAGGCTGAGCTGGTGTACACGTGAGTTTCAGGCTGCAGGAAGAGGCAGATGTTTGAAGCGTTTGACCTCTGTGCCCATCAGTCATATAACCTGACACCAGAGTGACTCACAATCTGTCATGTGAATGTGACACCAGTGTTGCAGATTCCTTCAATCGTCAGTCACTTTAATTACAGATAACCGCTTCATTAATGAGTGAACTAAGATATGGTGGTTCTAATTAATGATGACACAGCTGTACGTGAGGGTTGAGACTGAAGCTGTGATTTCAGCCATTGTTTGGAGGAAATATGGTTGTGTGGAACAAAGTGAGCATAATGATGGACAGTGGAGAAGTAGATTGTGTTGTAGCAAAGTTTTGAGATGTTTCTGAAACAAAGTTGATTTTAACATCAAATAATTTGAAAGAGAAGATCTCAAACTATACATGGAATAGAGTCAGATAAGCATACATACAATATTTTTGCTACATAAGCTGTTTGAAAAAGTCTTGTTTTTAGGGAGGATGAGATGTTTTCTTAGTTGTTTCTTTGTTATTTCTTTACCTTGCAGAAGGTTGGTTAAAAGTAATAAATGGGAGGATACCAGTTTCTAACACACAGTGTGTATGTTGCTCACTGCAGGGCGAAGCAGCAGAACCTGGAGGAGAGGCAAGCTGATGTGGAGTATGAGCTGAGGTGTCTTCTCAACAAACCAGGTGTGCTTGGCCTTATCACGTATAGTCATATTCATTGCCTGTTTGCCTTGTGTGTTATGTGTGAGTCGTGTCACACTTTAGCTACACATCTACACACAGATTACACTAAAGAAGAACCACTCTATTCTGACATGTGCAACAAAAAACGCTTGATGTTAAACAATAGTATTTCCACTTCCATTCACTAAAACATGCCATACTTTAGAACATCAGTACTTGTTACATACACTGCATACACCCATCAACAGTGAAGGACTCTCCGGTGAGTTATCTGCTCTGACGATGATGTGCATTTACATGTTTACTTACTGGTGTTACTGTTGCATGGATAATTGATAAATCTTCCAAACACCTACAAAGTGTGCTCGTAACTCAATTCTGATATTTATTATATATATTATATAATAAATAATATATGAATAGTAAATGGTATACAATAAATAATTCATCAACTTCCCATTCCTTCTCAGAGAAAGACTGGACTGACGAGGACAAGAGCCGGGAGCAGGAGCTGATGGCTGAGCTGGTTACCATCATTGAACAACGCAACCAAATCGTCAACAACATGGACCAGGACAGACAGAGGTAATCAATAACTCTGCAGAGAGCCAGGTTGCACTGATCGGTGATGTTTGCAACTACCAGTGATCTAACAACCTTTCTGTCACAGGGAAGAAGAGGAGGATAAACTTATGGAGGCCATGCTGAAGAAGAAAGGTAGGAATGATGAGTCAGTTTCATTTGTAGCTGGTGAAAGACTCTTTAGTTGAGAGCAGTCACTAAACATTAGAACCTATGTGAGTTTTAATATCAATTTATTTCTTATTTTCTTCCTCATCAGACTTCCATAAAGAGCCGGACAGCGACCAGCAGAAGAAAAAAGCGCCAAAGTTCAAACCCATTAAGGTGCTGAAGCGGCTGAGCAATAAAGGAGAACCAGGCAATAGCCACAGCCCTCGCAAAGAGAAGAGCTGAACAACAGAGGACATATTCACTTCCAAGAGGATATGAGACTGTTTTAACAAGACTAAGGAAAATAAAAAAGGATGTGAGAAAAGAGGTACATCAGGTCAAGATGAGATGTCGTTTTCCTGTAAATGTCTTATTAATGACTCTAAAGTGCAACCCAGAACCCTCTCCCTGCTCATGTCTTACTTGATGCTTCTCCAAAAAGTCTCTTCAGTGACTATTATCTGTTGCCTTTGTGTGTTAAGACAGTACAACTACTCAAGTGCTTTAAGAGCTGATGTATTTGCAAGCTCTCTGACCTTTCAAGCTAGTGAAGTTTAGATTAGGTTTCTACATCACTGCACTGATTTGTTGTATGTTCTCGCTTCACTTTCCCTGCATTGCACAGCCACTCTGCCCTCAAGGTTCAACAGTCTGTCAGTTCACCTTGAATGAATCAGTTGGATGCAATTTTATCCCTGGTATCTAATGAGTTTTTAATATGTTTTACTCACACCTTGAAAACCCGTCTCCTGTGCTCGTTGTGTTCAAAGGTCAGTAGATGGATATCTGAGAAGGAATTACGTCATGTCTGGTTTGAGCCTGTGGTACTAGTGAAAGTAAAAGGTTTTTTTTTTTTTTTTTTTTTTTTTTTAAAGATGAACCCTGCTTTAAATTTTGAAACATCTACCCTTGAACGAAAGGTCAATGAACAATGGGATACATAAACGGTTCTAGCTGCTTCATTGTGAATGTTTGTTGTTTTCGTCATTTTTGTAAATGCATACCATCAAACACGTGGATGAACGCAGACACAAAAGTGGGATTCAAAATCAGACAGACTGAGAAAAGTTGTGGAGGACAGTGATATAGAAATTACTAAACTGCAGATGTCTGGTAGAAAGTTTTATTAATATGAAAGGTCACACATGCAATAATGAATATTAGAAAAGGCAGATATTCGATATTTTAACAACTGTATATGACAGTTTTAACCATTGGGGGAAACCTGAATATGCAATCATTAATTTATATTTTACTATGCCTTTTCCTTGTTTCAGTGTTTTGCCTTTTTAAATTGGAAAAAAAAACATGTTAATATTGAGACTGTATGAGTGCCATTATTTAATTGCATATGTGGATTAGCGTCATTTAGCTAATGTAAATGCCCATATTGTTTACGCATTCTGTTCCTGTTTTGGCATTGAGATTGTCTGGTTGTCCTCCATTTTAAATGGTAATCTCTGTTGTGTCTGTTTCTGCTCTGTGCCTGTCTTCTTGTCCAGCTGAAACCAAGGGCTTCTGTAGCGCTATACATTGTCCTAAAGCAGCAGCAGGATTATATAAAAATATTGACACTGGAAGGCAGAGAAATAAAATAAGTTAATGCAAATAGATAATGTTTGTTTCTTGTCAATTTAATGCTTTCACGGCCTGACAGCATGTTTTGTCTTCACTGCTGTATTGTATCACACTCATTGTAATGAACTTCACTCAATCAATTCATAACCTGAACATGTGTTAGGAGTCTGTGTTGAATGGTTCTGCTGTTATATTGCTTGCACCACATTTCCAAGTAATTTCCAGGTATTGAGTCAGTGGTCAGTCTCTTCCACATTTTCTGTCTGTTCTGCACTCTCCTCTTTCCGCTTGGATGTCACTGCATCCTTCATGGAACTGCGCGCCTTGTCCAGTATCTCCAGTTCTCTGATTTTCTGGATTGGAGTCATGACACAACACAGGTTTCAATGCAGTTGTATTTCAAAGAGAATAGATTTTACCTTTTCCCTTTCAGTATGCACAGAATGTGAACCTGATGCCAGTTTAAGGATCTATTTGCAATGCTACTGATCTGCCCGTCAGCACCTACTTACATTGTATATAAGATTAAGATTAGATTTGAAGTTACAAAAACCTTTTTCAAAATACAGTACAGCATAATACAGAGTAATCTGAGCTAAAGTGTGAACCGTTGCTTATTTACCTGGGATATTTCATTGTTGATGATGTTGATGTACTGCTTCTCCTGACCTAGAGAGGCCATATCTGCCAGAAACTGTCTTCTCTCCTCTATCTCATCCAGAACTACAGAGGACACAGACAGAAGATAATATTAGACTTATTCAAGGCGCAGTGGACCTACCTATTTAGGCTGAAATGATCAGAAACAAGACTATCAACATGATCATCTTGCTCTCTTACACAGAACATTTTACTGTAACTCTGTAACTCTTCTCTATCATCTTAGTCTCACCTTCCTGATACTCGTCTCTCTCTATGAGGTCTGGCTTCCAACATGCAGGAACCTTTTGGGAAGATGCAGCTGTGGGCTCCTCTTGTCCTGTTGCCAGTATATTCTGAAGCCTCCTCTTCTCTTTCTCTAAGTCTCCTAAAATAAGAGCGAAATAAGGAGAATGACAATATGACAGATGGTTTCTCAGGATGCAGAAGATTAAAAAAAAACTGTGACTACAAATTTAGATAGATTTAGTGACATATGACCTGTGTTGCAACTGTTTGCAACATAAGCCTGTAAAAACACATTCAGAACAAGTAAAGATGTTGGCTTCAAGAACATACTTGTGGGAGCGGGACGGAACTTTTCTCTGACGTAGCTGTTCCCAGACTGACAAGATTCAGCGCTGCGTCTCTGAGGCTTGGCTGGCAGGCGTTTCTGGATAGATTTACTGGTTTTAGGCTGAGGGGGAGAATCTGACGATGTGGGGTCAGGGGGCAGTGGCAAAGCTGCTCCGTCTGTGGAGGAAAAGATTTTAAAACATAAAAGTTTTCAATTTTGCAATGTAGTGATGCTTAATGATTCGAATAATGTATTGAGGGAGCAGTGTAGCAGAAAAGTAAATGCAATGCTCATTGGGCAGTTGTCTATTTTAATTAATGGCATGCAAATGTGGAGCTAATTGACATTTCAATGTAGAGAAAGGACTCATCAGAGGGCCAATAAAATGTGATATTTTAACGTTATGTTATATGCTGAGTATTGCAGGAAAGATGTCCAGATGTCCAAGGACTCAAACTTACTCTTCAGACATTCATTGATCTGTTTTTTCTGGCGGTTGGTGAGACTTGACTCCTGCATCATTACTGGGCAAAGGGAGGAACATGATGAAAAATAGACAGCATTAAACAGCGGTAAACACTTAAAAAGTTAACACACATACACACAGTCGGTCCTCTATCTGTGTATGTAGCATTTATACCTAACTATCCACACCAGAACATCAACAAGTGCATCATCTCACATCTTAGCATATCCTGGGTCTCCTTGCTGTATGGAGTGGCCTTGGGGTTGTTCCACAGCCCCCTGCCAGCTGTTCTTTGTGAAGAGGCCTCCATCTGCAATCTCAAAGACAAATAAAATACATTACCCACAATCCCTGGGGTGTAATTTAACGTTATCTCTGTTATATATAAGCAGCCTGTAATGATATCATTTAAAGACAAATCGTGAAGTTGCTCCAAAGACACCGGATGTCTGACACCCACTTTTTTCCATTTGGCAGCTGTAAGGCCACCATAAGAATAAAACTTTGCTTATAATATTATGTCCAATAAAAATAGTCATGGCCCAAATTTCCACAATGTGCCACTTAATGATCATCAGTAAAATTTCCGATGCTCTTGTGATTGTAGATATTGGTTTTACCGTTCAAGATCACTGAAATATCTCAATTTAGCTTAGCTAAATTCTGTTTACGTTAGATCTGGCTAACATTGCTCGTGCTCGGTGGCTAGTAACAGCTGAATGTCAGATGCTTTACACGAAATAAACTAATGACAAAAGACATATAATACAAATAATACAAATAACTTACTGAAACACTTCTTTATTTATCACAAGTCCTTCGTACACACACTTAGAGTTACTCACTGTGAACAGCAGTGTCTCCTCCCGTGCAACTGAGTGATGTTGCTATAGCAACCAACAAAAAACTTTGTGTTAAGGCAACATGATGATACGAGTTTTTGCTTCAAACTTCAGATAATGTTTGATCACATTTGTTTTTATCAACGGCCTCTCTAAAAACTGATTGATTGCCTGTGTCGTTAATTTCCCTTTACACTTGTTATTGTTCGTACTAAGAGAAGCGCAGTGACAACATGTGGCCACTAGATGGAGCCAAACACCGATTGACTTTTGTGTTGATACTGCATCAGTTACTATTGATAGTGAGCAAAATACGTTTGTCATATACTCCATGAAAAATATTTATCAAAGCCAGGGATATTTTTAGTGTGGTGCATTCAGATGAGAACAAAACATACCATGGTAATGTTTTTTATTTTTATTTTGCTGCCACTTAGGTCCACTTTCCCCACAGTCATTAAAAAATCCATATTATATCACTAAGCACAAAATTAATGTTCCCAGAAAGAATATTAAAAAATATATATTTATGGAAATTAGATGATGACATTAAAACAGAATCATAAAAGTCACTTAATAACATAGTCACTTAATAGTCACCTAATATTCAGAAAAGTCCCTCACATTAAACTGGCAATTATGTGGCTCTATATGCAAAGCACAAAAATCTCACTTCTTTTTCTGTTCCATCCAGATGATTTCATAAATATTTTATGGTATTTCTTTGACCATTTACAATGCCTTAATTACATGTAGGTATGACTACGTACAGCACAGGTTATCTCTTCTTGGTTTTGTCACTTTTTGTCAGCAATCACACAGAAATTCACACATTAGCCTGGAGCCTTTTGAATTGAAGTCTGCTTTGGTAAACAAACAGGCTGTAGATGAACTTGTGTAATGTGTTTAAGGCCATAAAGAGGCTGTTTTGTGAAGCTACCCACTAGAAGCTTTTGGCCTGCGTAATGGATGCCTAGTCAAGTCGTCACTATGAGGGAAAGAGTCTTTATCAGTGGTGGGCTAGTCATCGGCGATCAGCAGCAGTCAGGGGTCCATTATCTCTGGGAAGACAGCAGCCTGCCTCTGCCCCATGTCAAAAGATAAACAGCAGCCAGAATATAATCACCTTTTACACACAGGTCTTCTCAGAAGTCAGAACTGCACGTCCTCACTGAGAAGACAAAGACTGATCTGTATATGCAAGTGTATGGAGTGTGTTAAAATTATTACTGTGTTGGCTCAATAAATAGGACGATGTTGTTACGGACTTAAAACCAGAATATGAAATGTATTAGATAGTGGCGTGTTGTTCATGAGATATGTCAGCCTACTTTTATCAAATAATAGACCTATTTGTTTATGTACTCACACTGAACCTCTGTAAGTAGCTCTGTAATAAAAAATAATCTCTGATCACTGTTTTTAAATTAACATTACATTAATTCAAACATGTTTCTGTCAGTGCTTCACACATCATGTTAATATAAAATGTCCACATGCTTCACCATACATGCACCAACGCACGCTGCACTCTGTGCCAAAGCATGCTTTATTAGATAGAGGCCAGTCATCTGATAAGGACCAATGTTTACTTGTGAATGAAAAATAGTGAGGGCCGTGTTGACCTGCATTGTTGAGTTAATTTTACAGCATTTCAATTAAGTTAATTATTAATTATTAATTAATTTAGTTAACTAGAGGTTAACTATAATTTGTAGTAGCTTGGCTGAAGCTAACTAACTTTTACTTTTAGATGATATTGTTTGGCTTTTTTGTTATTTTCAGGTGTGAAACCAAATATCTTTTTATTTTTTCCTAAAAATATATATTTCTTAAGTATGTTTTAACTGTTTGTTAACATACTGTTTATAGTAACTAGATACTACAGTACTACAGTGCTACAGTACAGTTTAATCTCTCTCCCTTATTTTTTCTTAGTGTGTCCATGATTTGGTTTTTGTTTTTTTTTATGTTCTGACTTATTATGCCACTTGAGATGAAAAGACAAGATGAAATCACCTTTCTTTTCACTTCTGCCAGTGAGAAACCCAGACAGGATGTGTGGTTTGTGTATGGAGGTAAACAAAAGTCTCACAGGAAACGTTCCTGTCATGCACTATGTTTCAAATCACTCGAAATGATTGATTTCATTCTCATTATTATGTGATTCCCTATGTGACATTTTAACTACAGATATAATCTTTTGCAGAATTTACATTTTTTTTATTGCTATTTGCTGTAATTCAACTATTTTCTATGTGAAGTGACTATTATCTTGGGAAAACAATGAAAGCAGCTTTCCCAGCACAGTCCATGTTTCAACAAATATTGAAGCCTAGTTACCTCAAAAAAGGTTTTTGCTTATTAAGACATCAGAGAAATGTATTCAATAAAGATGTTCAGCGCTGATTTTAACATTAATATCACATTAATATTTAGTTATAGTTAGTTTGTTAGTTTGTATTATATGCACAATTTATTTGTTTATTCACACATTGGCGCTCATCAGTTTTTTCTGAGTTTTGTTTTTACTCTGAATCACACAGAACAGGAAGGCAGTCAGTTGAGGTGAGATAGCACAGTTTCTTGGTGAGTGTTAATGAACAATCTTAAGGCATAAAGAGAAGTAGCCAGCTCAGAAACTCACGTTTACGCTCCACCTCCTAACGGTCAAGACGTACATGAAAAAGAGAGATTTGAAGTAAGACTCACAGCTGACAGAGATAGACAAGCAAGAGGAGGGAGAGATAGCAGGGGAGGAATGGAGAAGAGGAGACCGCTTTAACAAACTGTTTGTGAGGCCTTTTAGCTCTGAGTGGACTGTAACGGGGATGAGTGGCCTGGTGAGCTACAGGGTTTGACTTTCTGTTGCTGAGGATAAGCCGATCATGTAAAGAAAAAAAAAAAAAAACAGAAAAATAGAAAAAGCAAAAAGAGGAAAGAAAAACTTAACTGTTGTTGTATCAAAGTGCTTGATGGCTGTTACACAGGCCGTGCTCCCTTCCTTCAGCTCCTTCTCCAGCCTCGCTCACTCCAGTGACAATATGAAAGTAAGTATTATTTTGTTTGAGTCCTACACAATAACTGAAAAAAAATCTGAATTGATTTAGATAATGTCCAGTGCAACCTGTTGCCTTACCTAAAGAAATGACAGACGGGGCCAAAGCAACTAATGCAGTTCCATATCTGAGAATATCATGAAGGTAATATTAACCTTTGCCTTGTGTAATGCTCATTGCTGTGGCGCTCATTTGTACATGACACATCTAATTTACTGTTTATTACAGTTAGTTTTTATTTTACAAGTGTGTCTGTTTGAATTTGTGATATTAACACACAGTTATGAACTTCTACACCTGACGCGTAAAAAGCATGTTTTCCTGTGTTCGACCGGGTTAGAAGAAGGACTTTCACATTTCTGTTTCTTATGCAGACGCACGATATACTGCACAGAGAAAAACCAACAGCTCATGTATTTAGACGCTGTTGCCAAGTGCCTGCTCACTGTTGGGACTGCTGGGTTTCTCTCTATAACCTCACTCAGTAAAGTGCCCTGACATAGTGTATGTTATGATTTGGAACGATACAAATAAAACTGAAAAGTTGATTGAATTATTTAATTAGTATCGCAATGACATTTTCTGTAGAGTTTGAGAATAATGTTCAGACTCCATTACTGTCTGAACATTATGAGAAGCCGCACTTGTACTGGAGCACTGAACGTGTTTTTAGTTGTTGACTGGGAGGAACGCTCTTCCAGTCTTGTGATGAAGTCTAGCTCTCGTTCTCATGGAGTTTGAATGCACTTGTTGTAAGTTGCTTTGGACAAAAGTGAGTAATTGTTCCTGCTGTCTGTACTGGCTGAACACAAATCCCTTCCTAAATCAGTTACAGTAAATGATTGGGGACAAAATCCATAGTCATTGTTATGTGTAAAAATTAAAGTTCAACTGTCTTTGAGTCTTTTTAGCACCAAATTTCCTCTCTGTGTTTCTACAGACAGTGTTTCCTCTGTGGCGGGATTGTTCATTTCAGTTTAGTTCAGTTCAGCTTATTTTGGTCTCTATACACATATAAATAAAACATGACAATATTGGCCAAAAAGGTGTAGACTGAAGCTATAGTTTATTACGCCGACCCTCTCTTTATAATGTTACATGAAACAGCAACCCTCTCACTACAAGCCAATGTAAAGTCAAAGAAAAACTTTACGCAAAAACAGAAAGAAACTTTTCACCACGAAGATTAGACACTATTAAATTAAAAATAAAAAAAAACATGAAGCAAGATTTGGAGTTCCAGCACGTCATACACACTGAGACCAAAATAAAGAAAAGAAGAGAAAAGTAACAAAAAAAAGACTCAGTTTCATATCTATTTATCACCATATTTTCAAAGATTTATTTTAAACTACACATTCTTAATTCACTGTCACAACTCATCCATCAGCTGTGAAGTATAACGAAGAAGTAACAACGTAGGAATTTGGTATTAGAAAGACTAATAACTTTAGAAGAAGGATCCCTTTGCATCTGGCAACAGTTACAACAACTTATAACCCTTCAAAGATTCATATGGGAATGTGAATCCTGTTTTAAGATAGATATGTAAAAATGTGAACCTTTAACACTCTCTGAAAACATCTAGGTGTGGAAAACTGAGGGTGGCTCTCTCCCTCTGGACTCTCTCAGCAACAAACTGTCACCAAGCAGCTCTGAGCAGCTGCAGGTCTCTCAACAAATGACAGAGGAGCTCCTCGACGATGACAGCCGGGCATCCTGGGACATTGAGTTCCTGTTGTCTGACTGGAGCAACCCTTCACCTGACCTCAACCCCTCTCTGGAAAACACTGATCAGCGGCTCCCACAGCTCGACCCCAACACGGCGTACCAAGAGGCCGGTATGTTTAAGGACCAACCAGGACAGGAGTGTCTGCAGGTGAACAGTGGCAGCCTCATGGCGGAGCTCCTGTCCCCTGCTGAAACCTCAACAGTCCAGCCAGAGCTGTACCACCGTGGTTATAATGGTGAGCAGACAGGTCGGACTTCAGTTCCCAGTCTACCTAATGTAGATCAGTTTGGCTTCCCGCAAGGAAGCAGAGGAAACCTTATTAAAGTCACATCATGGGACTTCAACCCCTACTATCCCCAGCAGCACCCGACTGTGGTCAATTTCCCTGACAACAGGTTCATCCAACCTCAAGCCGTGACCCCTGACCCCCGACACTACAGCTACATGCCCAACTTCAATCACAACACCAGCCTTTTCTGTGACTACACCCACGGCCAGGCCACCACTGGTCATCTGCCCCTCCACCAGCAGCCCTTGCTGGTCAGACCCCAGCTGCCCCCTGCTGGGGTGGAGGGGAAGCGTGGTCGAAGGACCCCAGGGAAAAAGAGGCCCGCCATCCACAGCTGTGAATACCCTGGCTGCAGCAAGACCTACACCAAGAGCTCACACCTCAAGGCTCACCTTCGCACCCACACAGGTAAACCAAAGAATCCGTCACATTTGATCTCAAGATGTGTGTGTTTGATACTTACCATTAGTTTTATTGTCTGTTCATCAGGGGAAAAGCCTTACCACTGTTCCTGGGAGGGCTGCAGCTGGAAATTTGCCCGTTCAGATGAGCTGACACGTCACTACCGCAAGCACACGGGCCAGAAACCCTACGAGTGTCTGCTGTGTCAGAGGGCCTTCTCCCGCTCTGACCACCTGGCTCTGCACATGAAGAGACACACCTGAAGCTATCACACACACACACACACACACACACACACACACACACACACACGCGCACAGACACAAAGAAATTAAAAGGTAGAAAACTTATGATGACTTGGATATTGAGTGCTTGTCAGTGATCACAGATATTGCCTGAACATTTTTCCAGTGTTAACTTTAATAAACATGAACTTGAGTACTTGAGTAGTTGGCAGGTAAACAATACAGGTTCACAGGTAGACTTAGACTTAGGCTGTGAAAACTGACAACGAAACCAGTGGTTGGTTGGTGTCACAAATCATTGTGTACATGCTGCCTGGATGTTGTTGATGTTGTAATTGTCAGATTTCTTGTCTATTTCTTGTTACTTCAGAAGACAAATGTGACAAATCCAATTCAAAATCCTTCAACATATGAAATTCTCTTTTTTAAAGGAACAATGGATATCCAAAGCTTAAAAAAATGACCATCAGATAATGTTTGCTTAAGCACAATTAAAAAAAAAAAAAAAAAAAAAAAAAGTATCAGAATTGATGTAGCAGAAAGAGTGATATCGTGGCATGGCACCTACATCACCCACAGTTCAGTTGGAGATTCAGGTGGATTCAGGTGTGTTATGCCAGTAGCAGCTAATGTAGCCATGAGTCTCCAGCCTCAAGCAGAGATGAGGAGCAGGCTTTAGACCTTCAACTCCACACTCCAAGATTTTTATTGTTATTTTCAAACTTGTTGTCTTCAGCCCCAACTGAAGATGACTCAAGTGACATCACTTGAGGCAATACATCAGCCTTCATGCATCTCCCTCTGGAGCCACAAAAGGCTTTATACAACTTGTTTCACAGGTGTAGTTGCACTCTACCAGACCTGTCACAGGATCTGACACGTGAAACTGGCACACTTCCCCTATAATGCGACAGTCTAGGTTTGTTTTTAATTCCAGTTTAGATTCCATGAAGTCACACTGGTTACCTGGACATCGTTAAGACACATAAGACACACACTTTGAGGACCTTCATTGGTGTAATGATTTCCCAGATTTCCCAGTGGTTCTCAAACTTTTTCTGGCATGTCCCCCTTCAGAAGCCAAAAAAGTGGACTAACACTGTACACACTATGTAGACAGCGGACTTAAACACTAACAAAAGAACTACCAAAAATGTGTGTAACATAGGTTATAACAGTGTATCCAGTAGGAAGTCGTGGTTCATTCACAAAGTCATGACCACTGAGCTGCATCAGCGCTGGGATGATCTGATAACGATGTCTGATTTCCCTCTCAAGCAAGAACTTCAGTGCCGCCACTGTGGTGATAATGATTGTAACTTTACGTATATGATTGTACAGTAAGTGCAGGGTTGTGTATTTTTGTCATCTAACTTTATTTTTGTCTGTTTGGGGAATTTTAATTTAAGAAAAATGTGTATGCCTTTTTTCTCTCTTATCAAGCAGAATTCAAATGTGTAAATAATCTGCATCTTTCTCAGTTGTCTATTATCATCTACAATTGAGCAACATATTTATTAACATGATCTTTTATATCAACAGAAGATATTATATTATTATAATATACAATGTTTTTCTATTCTCAGAGGAGTGCTTTAAAGTTTTTGTTTTTTTTTATTATTGCTATCGTTGTCATAGATTCAATAAAGACCTCTAATGCTGTAAAATTGCCTCTCAGTGTAACATGATTTATTTAAACAGCTCATCTTGAATAAATCTAAATATGGGCAAATACCAAGTGTAATGTCACCCTTTGGCCTTTAGGTGTCAGTCCTCTGCTGCTGCTGCGCCAGATCTCAGGCCTGCAGGCTGGTATCAGCAGTCTGTTGGCAGCTGCATGTGCGGTGTTTCTAATCTGGGTGAGGGTGATGTGAGGCTGAGAATCTGTTTATGTAACTCAGCACTCACTGATTCATCCTGATTATGTCAGATGATGGAGATCGTCATCACATTATGAAGCTCCCTCTCCCTCTCCCTTTCTCTCTCGCTCTCTCTCTCTCTCTCTCTCTCTGAAACACATGGACACATGCACAGGCATGCATGGCCTCTGGAAAGACAAACAGAGAAAAGCAAACACAATTATGCACTCACTTGCCAACATTTGCAACATGTGCGTATGCACATACACAGAAATGAATTTACATGCATTTGTAAACTATGTTAAAACAACCAGAGGTAAGTTTTGTTTACATCCGCCGTGACCCATGGCCTAACATCTCCATCACCAGGGTCATTTCAGCTGCATAAAACATCACATGTGAAACAGAAAAGAAAGAGTCAGATGTTCTAGTAAAGCAACAATAAAATAAAATCCGATCACAATATACAGTACCTGCAAAAGATAACTGCTCATTGATAAGACATACTTTGGACGAAGACAATAGTCTACTTAAAATGCTGACACATTTATTTGAATCTAAAAGGTGAATTACATCCTTCACAACCAGTCAGCCTCCAGGTTGTAACATGTATCTCTTATGGCAAGGCTCCGGCTCAATGAAAGATGTAGAGGTCAGTGTTTGAAACATTAAATATCCACAACTAAAAGTAAAGATATTCCACGCTCTGCGTCTTTGATTTTGGCCATTAAATCTGTCCCTCAGCTTTATGGAAGTGGCACAATAAATTGCTGGAGTACCCCTTTAAGAAGTTTACAGTGACAGATTCTAAGGAAGGTTTAGAGTACTAGTTCAGAGATGGTGTGATTAATCTCTATTTGGTAACAGCAGTGAGCTCCACTCCGAGTTTCCTTTTTGGTGTACTATCATGGCTATGATTGGATTCTTAAACCTGCTCATCCGGGGTGGCATGATTACAAGCGAGCCAGTAACACCCAAGCTGCACACGCACATCAGCAACACATTGGTGCCCTACTCACAGCCAAATGTACACACATGGAGTAATCCTGATAATTATAGTGCTACAGATATACTCCGTGTATAATCTGTTATCCACTGAGACTGTGCTCGCTTAGCAAGTTATTCCACTTCACTAACAGGTTGGAGATGGTCATGAGGCTCCATCTGCAGAGTTTGATTTAGTGCTGCATTCGAGGGTACGTGATCTTGGATTTAGAGATGACACGAGGACAGGGGCAGAGCTATGACCTGTTGTGGCCCCGAAAAAGAACAAACTCCTAAACAAATGGCCTCTCTTCTTCCACTTTCTAGTTCCTCCTTCCTTGTTTACATCATGTCACATATACCTAAAGAGGATATTATGCTGGCATTATGCATGACTGAAATGTTGACAGCCTGCCAAACAAGCACCGCAGTATGAACATGACATGAAATATTTACCAAGAAAAATATAGTGGTCTGATCAGAGGGTAGCAGCAGCTGAAGAGGTCAAAGCTTAAAAAATAATAATTTTAATAATGCTTGTGACCAGGCCAAGGCTTAAAGTCTGAAGAGCATGTGCTCTAAACAATTCCCATAATGAAATGTTTTGGGACGCGCTTATCATCTTTTGGTAAATGACGACTGTTCTGTAGATTTACAAGTTTCACTTTCTGTAAATCCCCATGGCATAATGTAAAATTATAAATGGAAAAAGCACATTAAACCCCTTAATTTGATTTTTGAGGGAAGGTTCGCTGAGGACAGATGTGTAATTAAATAACCTCTCTCTGTCTTGTTTTGTTCTGTGGAGAAACGCAAATTCATCCGTCTCTGTGGAAGACTTTCTCCATGGAGAGGACATTTCAGGACAAATGAAAATGTCAGATTTAATCTGTGTATGTTGAAGAGAAATACTATAAAGTCTTAAAAACATACTTGTATTGATGCATATAAAAATATGTTTTATATTTTAACGATAACTACAGCTATCATTGATTTAAAATAAAGACATTTTCAGCAACAAAAACATAATGGTCCACTCTATGCAAACACGCGTCCTTTAACTTGCTCGTCCTGAAGGAGAGACACACGTAACATCCTGTGTGACCTCAGCACAACAACAGTGTTACTGAGAGGAAGCCGAGACATCTCTTACGCAGAAGATCCACCTCAGTTCACCAGACAAACGTCTGCACACACGCAGTCAAAGAGAAACACACACTTCGACACCATTCAGTGTACAGAATATTGTAGCATGAATATTTTAGGAGCTCTGCCTCTCCAGTGAGCGTCCATAAATGGATTTTCTCTGCATTATTAAAGCCTGCTACTTTAGGACAGCATTGATACCAGCACCTCAAACTGAGATATCTATTTACATTTGAATTTTGTAGGGGTTACACATTCATGGACACAGCCAAACTGGCAACCCTCCATGTGGGAGGAGAGATAAGGATTTCTAAATGCAGATAAACCTGTCCAGCACAATGAGCTGCTCTCTCTATTGGCTTAACTAATTCAATGCACAACACTGTAAGTTAATATGTGTGTGTAGAAATATTGACTGAACTGTATGTTTGTGATTACACAACCTCACATAATGGGAATCTTGGCCTGATGTCCAAACACAGGATGAGGATTAGAGTGGTGAAAGCCGCTGCAGCACTGACACCGGTGAGAGGGATTGTGAGTCCAAGTGGATCGAGGGATGTGAGACGGAGGGAGAGCGAGAGCGAGAGAGGGGGGAAGAGAGGGAGGGGGGTTCTCCTGATTTGAACTTGAGCGTACACACACAAAGTCAAACAAGGCCACTGTCCGATCTGTGCTCAGGCAGTCAATTACTTTGTGCCTTTGTTAGTCAAGGCTTAATGAAACTTGACACACACATGAATGCACATGCACACATATTTGTACTGCTATACTTTTGGGGACCTTCACTGACCAAATGCATTCACAAGATCCTCTTCCTAACCTGAGATAGGTACTTCAGCGCAGGGGACGCACAACAGATGGTTTAAAATGTTGCTGTTGTGTTTCGGCTGCCCCCTCGTGAGGGGTCACCGCAGCAGATCACCTTCCACATGTTTGATTTGGCATATATTTTACGCTGGGGATCGAACTGCAAACCCAGGGATCAGGTTAGAATGTCAAGTAAAAAAGCCCTGGTGAATACCAAGGTCTTTCAAACTCCTCCTGCCCAGTTTATAAGACAGCCTTTCTGTTAAACACGCTAAAATCCAATCTCAGTCCAAACCTCATATCAAATTTGGACATTTTCATGTGAGTTATATTCTCCGACGTGACAAAACTCAACCGAAGTGATTACACAGCTGATGTACAGACTGGATAGTTCCCCTCATGACTAGCAAACTAGCGGTTAGCACGGTCGCCTCACAGCAAGAAGGTTCTCAGTGGTGAATATGAGTGTGAGCGGTTGTTTGTCTCTATGTGTCAGCCCTGCGAGAGACTGGTGACCTGTCCAGGGTGGACCCCGCCCTCGCCCAATGTCAGCAGGGATTGGCCCCAACACCCACGACCCTATAAGGATAAGCAGTATGGATAATGGATTGATGGATGACTAGGAAACTGACTTTGACAAGCAAATTTGGGGGAGTAACCATCACAACATGCCTAATCTAAAACCTAACCCTAACTTCAACCTAAACCTGATTCTAATTCTAACCCTAAATCCAAGTCTTAACTCTCAAACAGTCGTGTGAAGAAGTCTATACGAGGTCTATTTCACCTCCTGTGAGTAAACCATAAAGATACACTAATTTGTTGCTCAATCATTTATCTTTCTACCACAACACTATGTGTGATGAAATGTCAACCATTTGCAAACAAAGCTGCTCCTGGTGTCGTATAGTTTGTAGTTGTTTTGGCCTTAGGCATTATAAGAAGGATAATCAAATTCAGTGTTTCTCACCAAGACGCACAGCGTGTCCTTCAAGTTATGACAAATGTGTTGAATGCATCTTTTTTACCATCCATCTTTACTAGTTTACAGTCTTCTTCCTCCCTGCATTTGTTGGTCATTTCCGTGTTTCCCGGCACATTACCTCCACATATATGATCTTAATGTGAAAACGTTAAGATGTGTATTATGTTACCTGTGTAGGTGTGCCTGTGCATCTTTGTGCATGTGCATGAAACAAAGAGAAAAAGTGAAAAATGCTCTCTTCAGCGTATGACCTACAGTATCTCAGGCACTTGCTTCATCTACAGTATACTGTAGAGTATGAGTATATCTATGAAGAATCCAGTCTGCTGGAAGTCAGATGCTTTCCACCTGGGTTAACAAGGTTCAAATGAGAGTTTACCCTCTACATGAAGGCACACACACACGCACACACACACACACACACACACACACACACACATGCACACACACACAAAAAAAATTGTTACTTTCATATTTTGCACAATATTTGTTAGATAATCCATGGTACAGCGCGGACACATTGTCAGTGAAGCATGTCCAGTGAAACAGCCATTGTTGAGCTTTTACAGCACCAACCTTCAGCACAACACATGGGGACATGATCAGAGTCATGGAGGGTAAGAGCTGATGTTCAAAGGTGAGTTAGTTCACACACATACTGCACCAGAGAGACTGTGACTTATTGTGACTAATGTCTAAAGACTGACAGAGTCGTTCCTGTGCTGAAACAGACTCACTGTGGTGAGATAGAAGGCTGTTTTCTTTTTAGGTGTACTTATTACATGTTAAAGCAAAGCTACAGATTGTGTCCAGTTGTCCATTCATTGTTTAGTTTGTAGGTGTATATATAGTCAAACACAATCCAGATTGAACTTTTTACATTTTGCATCAACGTTTTTCAGGATTCCTGGAAAAGGTTTTTTTTTAAAAAAAAAAACAACAAAAAAACAACAAAGAAAATCTCAAGGCAGAGTAGTGAAGATTGCCGCAGTTGAGCTGGAAATAGGTGAAATTATCTCAGCCCACTTTCTGATTTTTAGTTACGCTAGTGGTATGTGCAATGTCAGTTGGTGCACAACGCTGGTCCAAGGGGGAAATATCTCAGCATCTATTGGACGGGTTGCCGTGACATAACGTACAAATAATTGTGGTTTGTATGAAGCCTAATGACTTTGATGACGCCTTGAGTTTTCCTCAGGCGCAACCAGCTGGTTCACATTTTTGGTTTTGATTGAAATGTTTCAACAGCTATCGCATTGCTTGACATTAAGTTTGGCACAGTCATTCAGAATGAAATGTAATAACTTTGATCTCCTGAGTTTTCATCTGTCACATCAACAGCAATTTTGCCCAACACTTTGGTTTATGACCACATACATGCAAAACTAATGACATTCCCATCGGCCTTAACCGTATTTAGTGTTTACTGCTAATTAGCAAATGTTAGCATGCTAACAGATTTGGTACACATGCTAACCATTATACCTGCTAAACTAATATTGTGTATTGAACTGGTATTGTAAGCATGCTACCTTGCTGATGTCAGCATTATCTCAGTGTACAGCCTGACAGAGCTGAGAGTATGGCTAAAGACTCTTCATCTAGTTCAGGAAATAATTCCTTATCAGACCATGTATCATGAAGATGATACGCCATTGTATAAAATTCCAAATTTAAATGGATTTTTCCTGGAAACAGATTATCCATCAAGTGTTTGTTTGTTTGTTTGTTTAGAAAACTAGATTTTTTGGGATAAAAAATGACATGTTACAATAGATACTTTTTTCTGCTAAACCCTGTGCTCCTGGAAGATGTCAGCATTTATGGAAAAATACTTTTTATACAAAAGATAACCTTAAAAAAACAGGAGGAATGAAGTGAAATCAAAATGTTTCATTTAAGATAATTTGTTGGCAGCTCATTCAGCTGGACCTCGGGACAGCAGTACAGTTTTCTTTTCTCAGAATTTCACCCCAACGTCCTCTGAATGTGTGTGTACACCACTGCATGTCACAGCCATACACCAGCATGTTCAAACTGATCAGTCAAGGTCATGGCAACAGGTCAATAGTGACACTGTTGTTTCTAAATGCTCCAGAGAGGACATACATACATAAATTAAAGAATGAGAAGTCAACTGTTGCCTTGTTTTGCAGAAACTGGTGAGACTGACAGAGACAGAGAGGTCCAGTGAGAAGCATTTCCATGCGCAGGGAGGAAGTATCACTGTCCAGCAGATCGCTCATAGGAACAATGTTCCTTTTTTCTGTGCAACCTCACCCCAACTGAACTTCCAGTACTGCGTAGTCCTCACATGCTCTCTCTCTCTCTCTCTCTCTCCCTCTCCCTGTGTATTACGTAACAGCTCTCTTTTCCATTTACACTATCTACTGGCATTCAAGTGATTAGCTCTCTCTGTATGGCTTTCTTTGCATTCTTCATTTACAATACATGGTTATTATAATAACTAGATTAAGCCACAGGTGCAGTGACACAGCGATTAGCTTCTTTTGTCCTTAGACAGTGAGGCCAACAAGAAGACAGGAAATACACTGAGTGAGTGACATTACACATCCTCATGTTTGTTCTTTGACAGTGGAAACCGGTGTTTGATAATCTAATGTGATGGAAATAAAAATACAATCGTGTTCTTTTTGTGCAGAAACAAAGAGAGCGTGTACAAAACACATACTTCTGTGTAACTGTGTTACCTTGAACTGCTCATTATGGGTACTTACCTGCAAAGAGCAAATGAGGACAACTCAGAGCACCATGACGGCTGTGCACACAGGCTTTTGTAAACTAGATGAGCTAATCTAACAGTGAAAGTTAAAAAGGTGAAAACAGAAACCTGTTAGTGCTACAGGTGTTAACTGGATCAGCAATGATCCTCTCTTTATCAATATACATACATAATACATATTACATTACATTCTCTCTGCTCAAACTACAACTTCAGTAAAAAACAGACCTTATGTCCTGAGTTAGAGCTCACTGGATGAGTGTTACAAACTAAAATGTTAAACCCAATACATAGCAGGAAAGCTCTCGTGGATTTAGATTTATGAATATTTTTTGAGGATTCATGACCTAATTAAACCTGTTAAACTGAATCAAATGTGTTGTGTAATTTACTAAGATCAATTTGACCTGTTTCATGCCTGTGTGTGTGTGTGTGTGTGTGTGTGTGTGTGTGTGTGTGTGTGTGTGTGACAGATAAAGACTGTAACACTGTGGCTTTTGACGATTTCCTCCACTGTTTTACAGTGAAAGAGTAAATGAGTGAAGGTTGAGCATAATAAACTTGTCTGGCCACTGTAAGGCCAGCCAGAATAAAAACTAAAGCAACAGCCCCAGATAAAATCCTCGCTGACGAACAGTATAGACATATACGATGCCTTCTTTGGTGTTGTCCTGCTGGCCCAGGAAAAACTTTAATTCTACATCTATTTTTAGCCAAGCTAATGGCATGACTCCAGGGAGGGGATTGCTGGTCTGTTTTTGGTCTATCACTTTGGTCCAGACTGAAATATCTAGATCATTTTTATTATTATTTTAATTTTGCACAGGCATTCATGGTCCCCAGAGGATGAATCCTAATCCTAACATTTTAAAATTAAAAAATGGATTAGCACAAAATTTTATACACATATCTAAGATGCCCTGATCATGTATCCTAATAACGTTGCTGATCCTCTGACTTCATCAAGTCCTATACTTTTCTTTGTGAACAAATACCTGCAAAACTGACGCCACTCCCACGAGCCTCAGCTGCACTTTGTGTGTAGTGCTAATTAATATAAAATACCATCATACAATGAATTTACATGGCAAACATTATATCCACCTAGCATTGTCACTCGACCACTGGCATTTAGCTCACAGCAGCACTGCGCCTCAGCAGCCTCGCGTGGCCTTTTTGTCTCAAATATAAACATTCAGGCACCAACTTGTAAGATGAAATGCTATACAAGGGGAGCAGGAGCTAGACCAACACTACGTACTAAGTTAACACAGCAGTCTGTAGCCTGGTTGCTTGTGTTATTTTGGTTAACAATTTATTTCTAAACTCTTATGTCCTTTCAGCGCCTAAAGTAAAAAAACAAACAAAACAGCTTGTTTAAAAATACTTTGAACGCAGCTCTGTTTGGTCGCTGTTACAGTGTTTCTCGTTGGTTTGACTCAGCTGGCTTCCCGTTAGGAGGAGGAGGGGGAGAGAGGAGGAGGAGGAGGGGGAGAGAGGAGGTGGAGGAGGGGAGGAGGAGGGGGGGGGGTCACCCGGGGTGAGGATCCGACCCCGGCTGAACCGATGAGCGGGGAAAGAAACGACAGAGAGATGCGGAGCTTTTTAGGAGCAGAAACATGCAGACGACCTGAGAAGCTCCACATGTGCAGTGGACAGCTCCTCGCGCTGACTGAACAACTTCTCATGAGAGATTTCTGCAGCTGTTTCATTCGTAAGTAAGAGCTCCTATTTATCCTTTTTTTAAATGTTTTACTACAGATTTAATTTGTTTTATCGTGCGAGGGAATGTGGCTAAATTTTTATGAAGGTTTATGAATAATATTTTACAGTTATCATGCCACGTCGGATTAAATATGGAAGTGAACTAACATTATGTCAACAATAAACTATTTAGGATTTAGGGTTTGATAAAAAACCTATTGATAGGGATAACTGTAAATGCCTTGTTGTGGTGTCTGGTGAACTAATTTGACACTTAATCAAATTATATAAATGAAATTCAATATTTAAACTGGAATAATCAGCCTTTTTTGGATGTTTCACCTTTTTTTCAACCAGAAACTTTTAAATTAATCTTTATTAACTGTTTTTACAGTGAATGGTTGCTATGAATATAATTAATAAAAATTTCTCTGGTGAAATATGATATGATTATAATTTTTGTATCGAATTAGATGTTTTCAGTCTATATTAATGTGGCTTTATCCCTCTGAAATGCTCGTAAATATCAGTTTAATCTGAGTGTTTTTTGTTTTATAAGTTTTTTATTATGATGGTTTTAATGTCTTCCCTGCTGATAATTACAACATTCAATTGGCACTAGTGTGATGTCGGTTAAATGTTTTGCAACCTTGTGAACAAACTGAGCTCATCATATGTGCTTGTGTTTTTTCACCACCAGGTGGTGCCAATATAGAGCATTTCACCCTCACCCTCCAACCATCAGTGAGTTCCTAACAGACCCTGCAGCTACCTGAAGTGATTGAACATGACGGGTCAGACTGTGGGCGCCGTCATCCAGGACCTGTCAGTGCCATCACTGCGGGGTGTGGAGGGACTGGAGTCCAGGCCTCGGGGTGGGGCTGGGTCCTTCACTGATGAGGCTGTTTCCATCCTGACCTCCACAAGCCAACTGGCCCGAACCCTTCTGGGTCGCACCTTTGCTCTCAAACACAAAGACAGCCTCGCCAACGCTGAAGCCAAGGCTGGGTGCAGCTGCGATGAAGACAACAGCAATAATGCACGCCGCAAACGGGAGTTCATCCCCAATGAGAAAAAAGACGATGGCTATTGGGACAAGAGAAGAAAAAACAATGAGGCAGCCAAGCGGTCCAGAGAGAAGCGGCGAGCCAATGACATGGTGCTGGAGAGACGGGTCCTGGGTCTGCTGGAGGAAAATGCACGCCTGAGGGCCGAGCTGTTGGCCCTCAAGTTTCGCTTTGGTCTGGTCAAGGACCCGTCCGATGTGACCATCCTGCCACTCTCTGCATCGCTCTGTGCTCATCAACCATCCAGCACAACACATTACTACCAGCCTCACACTGATGGACCCTCATACCTCAACACACAGCAAAGTGCCAGCACCCACTACATTCATCCTCACCCTCTGCAGCAGGCTGCCGTCTACGGGCCGAGGGGAACCGGGCCTCTGTCAAGTCATAGTGTATCAGAGGAGTCTGGTGTTTCCACCTCATGCAACTCAAATATGGGCAGCCCTGTGTTTTTTGACGACACACTGAGTGAACGTAGTGGGCCTTCTCCGAGGGAGCTGGTGGAGGAGCAGCAGGGCTACGACGCCCACATCTGTCCCCTGGAGGTCAATGAGGGTCAGTATGTAACCAAGCAAGACTCACATGAGGGTTTGAGGAGTCTCCCACACAAGCTCCGATTCAAAGGCCCCGGTGGTAGCAGTGACGGAGGGGAGATGTCTCCTCTCTCTGATAACAGACACAGTGGACCACCTGTAGCTACAGTGGGGCCAAACATCCAGGTGAGGAGCCACCATCAGGCAGGGTGGGACAGTCGGGCAGAGAGTCAGGCTCCTTGGTCCAGGGAGGAGGCCAGTGGTGGACCTGGGCATCAGTATCAGGGCCCGTCCTCTGGATATTATAACTCCTCCTCTCTGCAGAACTCCAAGGACAACACCTATACGACAGAGGACGGTAGTCTGAGGTTGCAGATCAGCTGTTTGTCTCAGGAAGTGGCTCAGCTCAAAAGGCTCTTCTCTCAGCAGCTGCTCTCTAAGATCACTTAAAACCTGAACAGACCAAGATCAAACCCAGACTAAACTAATGGACAGAGTTCCCCTCACATCTTTCCAGAAAATCGATCTCACAGACTGCTGATTTCCGCAGACACCTCTGAAATGACAAACTTTATTTTCAACGCCTGTTTCAGTGGAAAAGGTTAGTTTAGTGATCTGTTTGCTCTGTGATGGTCAGCGCACCACTGCCAGAAAAGACATTCATCTTTTAAAATAATGCTCAACGGAGGTGATTCATGTGTGGTTCATCGCGTCCTTGCATCATTTGAAACTGGCCGTACATTTGTCTGAACACTCGACTGAGCAGATCAGTCACACACACTGGAAAAACATGTCGGATACTAACTATGCACACAGTTATCATTTGTTAGACTTCAGTCTCACCATGTTCAACACTAATGTAAACATTAACACATCTATCCACAAATGTCACACACCTTTTCTAAGACATACATTTTACATTTTTAACCTTTCAGCACAAGATATGTTGTGTATAACATTATCTTGTTTTAAATGTGTGATAAACGTGATAAATATGACTTTTTGGACTGTACTGTGGTTTTGTGTTTGTTCACTTTATCTGTTTCTGGTTTATCGTAGGACAGCAAGATACATAGATATCGCTGTCACCATCACTGTTCAGAACTGTAACTGAATTGAACTGTATTTGAAAATAAAAGTATATTTTATCCAAGAACATGGTGAGTCTTTTATGAAAAATTGAGATATTCTTAGTGTAATTTAAATGACTTACACATTACTGTTTTATGTGTTCTGAAGGCCACATGTACGTTAACCCATCAACATGCAATATGCAAGACTTTTATGCAAGAAGTGTTTTTAAACTGCACTTTGCATTACATCACAGACTCAGTGTGGCTGGGCAGAGGGAGCTATGGTAGGCGTGGCACTGGAGTGAGGAGGTGCACTGCACAAGAGTATGAACATGACACAAGTGATTAACTGATATCATTTAGATTTTATTCATGGCCTTCCTTTCTTTGATAAATTCTTTAAAAATATAAACACCACCTCAGTGTCGGCCGGCTCGTACTGAACTAAGGTCACTGAACTGAAGGGGGACAGTGGGGTGTCGGACAGTGCCAGGGAGAGAGGGTGGCTGCAGGGAGAGGAGCGAGACTCTGCATGAGTCATCTATCACGTCAGCAGTAGAAAAGCTATTTTTAGGCTTGAGGCAGTTGCGGTGGAGACTGATTGGCCCACGTGGAAGCGAAGGATAGAGGTCCAGAATACATTCACACCTGGAAATAAAACAAATCTTGCAGATAGAAAGAAACATTTCCGTGAAATACATACTGATAACAGTGTGAAGCCAGAAAGCCACAGTACATACACTGAATTATTGATTTTTGTCTAAAAATAGGATTCATTGGACTGAATGTCATTATTCTGTATTAACACAATCTTTGATGTTTCCATCTTCAGTGCTCAGTATTTATTTATTTTTATCAACACCAGGTGGCGCCAAGTGTCTTTATCAGCATGGATCACCGACTCTCATTCATTCATTCACAGCAGTGTTACTACAGAGGTCATCTCCTCCATTGTGCTTCCAGTAGTACCACATGCTGCACATAGAGAACAAGCAACACTGTCATTTTGTGTTGCAAGCACAGCACTCCTACCTTCAAATTATCAATATAATTCATAAAGCAGAGTGTAAGCACAGGGTGCATCAGGCATCAGCAGACCTCTGCAGCTGGAAACCCCTTCTTTAAGCCGTGTCTCTGTTTCTCTCTCTCCTCAACAACAACAAGATGCTCAGGAGCTCTTTTGTCTGTGATCAATCTTCATCCAGCCCAGTCTGCAACCCCCCGTGCCATGAGCAATATAGACGGGAGTGAGAGCCTTTTGGTTGCTAGGCAGGCACCACCACACCACCACAGTTGCCAAGGGAATGCCTGCATGCAGAGGCAGCTGGAAAGATGGAGCAGTGTGTTGGGGGTTGGTGGTTCTAACAGAGGACTGGTGGGGGAGGAGCTAGACAAGTTCAAGGCTGCCGATTCCCCAACATGGTATAATGGTGGCGATGATGGTGTGTGTGTGTGTGTGTGTGTGTGTGTGTGTGTGTCTGTCTGTGTGTGTGTGTGTGTGTCTGTGTGGAGACAAAGCAGGGGGAAGGGATATGAGTGAGAAAGTGGGATGGAGGTGGATGTGTGTCTGATACAAAACAGGGCTGACGTAACTGCAGATGAAATATGGTGGTGATGAGGACACCAGGCTTTGAGGGATAATAGAAAAGCTCCTAAGCAGATAATACACTTCCATTTTTCTGTATACATAAACAAAAACAAAGAAGATGAAATGGTGCATAAAATTAATGATACAATAATGTGTTTATTCATAATAAAGAAGATACATTTTGTCTTGTTTTATTTCATCTTATCACTGTCATGGATATTGATACTGATTTCATTGTAAATTTTTAAAGGGTGTGTTTTTACTGTTTTCTTTAAAAAAAAAAAAAAATTCTAAACAAGCAACTAGCAAGATGGGAGATAGAATCAAGTATTTATTATTTCTATCATTAATTATGCCACAATCTTCCCACAGAGCATGGAAGAAAAAAGATTGATGAATGTGGATTTTATATTAAGCAGGAAAAAAATTTTAAATACAAAAAAATAACAAATAATAACACAAGAAAGACCTTAATGTGCGAACAAAGGGTTCAACGCTGCTGTCTGCCACTGCAAACACAACTCAGCTAACAGATATACAGTCTGAGGCCTGTCAGGATTCATTTACACTTATTTGAGAGAGAGACTTAAACGAGACACATGTGGGGTGAAAAAGAGGCATAGCTTTGTAATCCATTTACAATTATATAATAACAGTTACACAAGTGCTGTGTTAGTTTTAAAACCATGCTGATATTGAACTTAATGTTGCAGCAACATCACACATTTCATTAAAGAACAAGAGTAGATGGGTTGTTGTCTTTACTTTCATAAAGTAAAGCTGATATTTTTCATTATACAGGGTAACAATAATAAGGTATAATATATGATATATCCAATTTTTAAAATACCATCAAATTGTACCATCAAGCTGTGGTGGGTAGTATTTACATCTTTTAAAAAAGTAGCGTTCAAGTTAATTCTATTAATAGCCCAGTATCTACGACGCCCTGTGTCCTTAGACTTGTCATGTCCTGCATTAACAATCCTATTTAAGTTAATATACACAAGTATTATCAGCTATTTTAACTACTTTATATACTATTGCACAGTTTAATCTATAATAAAAATCATATTTTATAAGATGATTGTGTTCTTTATATAAAATCTTACTCACGTAACTAATAACTATATATGTCATACAAGTGTAGAAAAGGAAAAACGCAATATTTTCCTCTGAGTCTAGCGTAAGGTAAAAGTATTTGAAGATTGCATTTATCATCAATACCACCCCTGCTAGCAAACCCCTGCCTTTCATCAAGACAGTGATCTCTGTAACTGACCTTGACCTTTGACTTGATTGTGGAGAGAAGAAATTGAAGGTTCAACTATCTATCCATCTATCCATCTATCCATCTATCTATCTATCTATCTATTTATCTATATATCTATCTATCTATGGAATAGCATAATCATAATCTGTAATTTGAGCAGAGAGAGGAGAAAAGAGAGTTAAAAATGAAAGAAAAGCAGAGAGATTGGCAAAACAAATGATGACTCTCATTTTCACTTATATCAGGTATCAGTATCAACTGTGTTTCTATAATTAGCCATGTCAAAAATTGCTAAATTTGTATAGCCTATATTACTGCATTATGTCACACACACACACACACACACACACACACACACACACACACACACACACACACACACACTTATAAAGTTATACACAAGTATAACATACAGCACAAGTATTTTGGGCCATTCAGTTTCCTTGGACTCACCAAAGGTCCTTCTCGGTCATTATCAGAATTAACTTTATCTTTCCCCCATTAAACATAAAGTATCACCAGGTGAAACTATATAGACTTGATATTGAGAGGATATGCAACACTGACTCGTTGCTAACACAGCTGAAGGACATGCTGTTACATGCTATTATTGGACGTCTCAGTATAACATGGTGTCCGTGAAAACGCATTCATGCCCTTGTTATAAACTTAACCACTCCCGTAAAGAGTTGCTATTACAGCGCGGAGGAAAGATGTAGATGGAGGTGGAGAGGACAGAAAAGGAGAGGGTTTATAACACACAGAGAGAGACTCTCGCGCGGAGAGACAGAGGACAAAAACGTGACTAGGCAGCCTAAGAGCTGTTATGCAACCACTGACCTACTAACACATATTTCTAGAAAGGGAGCCGGAGAAACTGGAGCAGTGTCCGGCCGCACACAACACACAGACAGCCCGAGCCAAAAGACCGAAACAGCATCCACCCGACCCACTGACTCAACCACAACTGACCGGAGAACCGACAGGAAACGAAGAAGAAAGTGTTTTTTCGTTTTACGGGAGGTTTCTTCTAAAGGGACAAGGAAAGGAGGAAACGGGAGCGAGACAGCTTTTGTGTCGGGGAAGCCTGAATCTTTTTTCCCCTCCTCCAGGACATGGAAAGGTATGTTAGAGTGAGCGCGGAGCCGCATTCCGCCCTTTGTCTTTGTCTGTTTGTGTCTTTATATGTTCCTCACTCGGCGTGGTTAAACTCAGAGGTATATCAGCTCAGTGTGAGTGTGTAGACATGAGGACATGATGCTTATGGCCGGTTATTGTTCACATGGCGACTCTCTGCTCTACCGGCAGACCCGCGCGTGCGTCCGTGACTTTGAGACGTTTGCGGCTGTTTTTGTCACATTATTAAATCCGGCGCTCGCGGTGCTAAAAATGCTCCTTTGTTGCCGGGTTTGTCTCGTTTTCTTGCTTTGTTATTGAAATGAAACATGTAGCAAGATTGGAAACGTAGCTGGCCATACTCCACATAATGTGCTCAATGTCAAGGCGAGGTAATTTCCCTCATGGTGGTGTTTTCCAGGGAATGGGGGCAGCTGCTGTAGTCGGGCTGTGTTGTCTGGTTAATGCAGACACACGGTGTGCTATATTAGCCCTGCACGTGGCATGCTGCTGTTTGTATGTGCATGTTGTTTTCACGTTTTTCACTAGATGACTTTATTTTCTGAGATATTGATGAATCTCTCTCACCATCCACCTGATGCAAACATTAGGCTGAATTAAAGCATGGCTCCTTTTAGGATACCAATTCATCTAAAGGCTATTGTTTGTGGCACATTTTTAACAAAACTGGTTCAATTTCATTTAAAAGTGGAGGGTATAGTTACATTTAGAAAAGATTATATGCAACAACAAAAAAAACATTTTCTTGTCTATATCTATAGATATGCTGTATTCATTTGTAGGAGTGGAGATACTACAGGGATCAAACGTGTAATGTAACATGTAACAGTAATCTATTATAATATTGAAAAAAAAAACTGAAAACATTTTTATGCTTAATTTTCCCTTAAATTTACTTCCCCCAGATGTGAAGAACATTTGCTCCTGCTTTTAGGTTACATCACTATCACACAATTAATGTTTAAGTTCAAAGGAGAAAACAAGCACAAAATGTCTGATTTCTGCTCAGAGTGAGTCACTGATGATTCTTTTTTACTCATGAGGTGTGTTAAGTAAAGCACAAAGCTTTGCTTTGAGGGAGTTGGAGGGTATGACATAACCAGCGCACAGCAGGGAGAAGCAATAAACAGCAGCTCTCTCCTGGGACAGAGAGGCCTGTAATTGATTCCCGTTCACACCCTGTGCTTTCTTCTCATCATTCATACCCATATTAACACTACACCATTATTCCTAAAGCAGATAGATATTTAACAAGTCTGCACAGGGGAAATTGTATTTAGAAATGTTTTCATCAGTGATGTAACACAGCTGCTCAAGGTCTGAAAGCTATTTTTAACTTGCCCAGTTTTTCTCCTCCAAGAGAAAACATGGAATAGAAAAAGTTAAGCAAGGCTAAACTAGATGTAACAGTCTTCCCGGTTCGGTGAAAAGCTCGTCTCCCAAGATCCCAGCAAATTTTTTAGTGTGACTTTGTTGTGAAATTAGAATAACAAGTGAACATCCAGGATGTGATGCAATGCATGGAAACCCCTGTCTGGCGAAGTTCTGGTGAGCTCTTAGTCTGCCTGCTGCCAGCTGGTCTGTTTTCAGAGCTGTCTGCATTGCTCTGTCCCAGCCAGAGCTCTGAATATAGGTCAGACCTGTAACTGGGTGAGGAGGCACATGAGGTATACGGGACAAGCCGTGGACTACTTTGACCACTCTGTCTGTTGCTCTGAGGAATACAAGACCTCAGATTTATGCATACTTTAATAGGTTAAGCTATTTGTCCCAGTTTTTTACTTTTGTGACTGTTAATCAAAATGTTAAATTTTTTTCTCTTGGTGATTTTACTTTGCTAATCTGCTGATTGCGAGTAAGTAAAACCTTTCACCATGTTGCAGTAAGTCAGATTTGACTGAAAAAGATAAAGGTCACATGTTACTAATTGACCGAGTAAGATTCAAATTATACACAAATATGTAAATTCACACTACGTAATACATTTCAAAATAAGGTCATGCTTATTTATTAGATTCATTCTTCACCAAATTTCTAACCTTTCAAAAAACTGCTTATACCTGTGTATTCAGTCACCTACGGCCAGTACAAGTTGAAGTGTGTTAGGTAACCTATTACTCTGAAGAAGTGTTAAATGGCACACAGTCGTATAGGTCTCACTAACTGACCTGAAATGTCTGGATTCCTGTGTCCTAGTTTGGATTCTTTACATAAAACCACGGGGCAAGACTGAGGCTCCTAGCTGGGGCCCCTCCACGTGTGTGGTGTTGGATCACTTAGAGGATGGAGGAGGGGAAGAGGATGCCATGCGTTTTACTCACACTTGCCTCAGAGGAGGTCAGAGGTGAAGCATTCCTCCCTGAGCGGCAAGTGCCTGGGAACTACTTCTTAGCTGAGTTTTCCTCAGCCAAAAATACAGAGAAACACACTGCTTACAGTAGCTGCAGCCAACCCTCCTTTTTTTTTTTTTTTTTTTTTAATGGGAAATTAGCCTCTGCACAGAGAGCTAATTACACAATGTACCCATCTCTTTTCTAGCTTCGGTCTTTGCTTTGATTCAGGGAACAACATGCACAGAGAAGGATAGTGAAAGGGGAGATTTCAGGCTTTCACAGCCAGTAACCTGTAGCTTCTGCTGCTATGTAATATGCATGTGTTACACAAGCTTCGCTCTGCAACAAGAGAGATTCAGAGCACGTAGGTTACGAGCACCAACGGCAGCCCCTCCCCATGCAGTCCTGAGAGAGGCAGCCTGTTATGTGTGAATTTGGCTGCAGAGATGGGTGTGTGCTCTGACGTCAATGCCATCTCCCTATCTCTCCCTATCGTTTTTCATCTGCTACTGATGCATATTGTTATGTGCTGCATAAGGCGTCGCAGGGTTTCTAGAGCGAACAGGAATTAATGTTGGAAATCACTGGGTCTTTCGTAATCCGATTTTGGGCAGATGGCGTATGCAAGTTTGTCTCTTTTATTCCCCATGCTGCAGTTTCTGTAAAATTCCTCTCATTTCCACCAACTGAATTCCTCCCGTCACCCCATCGCTCCTCTGCTTCCTCCCTCCCTCCCTCACCTCTTTCTGTCGCTCTATTTTTAGAGTGCACTCTAATACTCTCTTTCCCTCTCCTGCCCTCCCTCCCATGCAGTCCCACTGACCTATTTTATGGCGCACCGTCAAAGACAGGAGGAGTGTTTACTGCTTAGCGTCGTTTCTAGGTCAGTGGGACAGCGCAGACGTATGCGTGCTTCCTTCATTGCCCGCCTTTGTTTCGCGCCACCCCTCCCTCCCTTGCAAGTCTTTATGAAAATTATTCAGGGTTGGAGAGAAAAATGGGGGCTGACCCTACATTTTTCCACATCTGTTGGTGGTTGTGTCCAAATCCCTTTCAGTTCAGTGTAGATTTACTCCAGTTCTTCAAGAAAAGGCGAAAAAACAAAAGGCGGAAGAAATCTTGTTTTGCCACTCGGAGGAAAATTCAATTTGAAGAATAGCCTGCAGCATTTCTAGACTTAGCCCCTCAGTTACAATATCACAGGCATGGGTAAATAAATGGTTAATTATTCTGAGCTGTAAGTCATGTTGTTTCAAGGTCACAATGTGGGTTTTTTTGAATGTGAGATTATGCAACAGGACTGGGGGGGGGGGGGGGGGGGGGGGGGGGTAGAGAAATGCATTAACCAGTCTGGAGAAGATATTCACTAGGTTAAATTGTTATTTGGCATTGAGTCTGTGGTGTGAAGTAAGTGGTTTGTGATGAGGGAACAACACACTGCACTTAGCAAGTTTTTTTTTGCCCTCTTGACATCATCATGGTTTAAATAACGGGAACAGTCTGTGGAGATTCTTTGTTCAAGTCTGCTTTCTCTGCTTGTGCCATGTCTGGTCTCAGTTTCCAGGCTTCACTATACAGAGGGAACATAAGACAAAAACAGTAGCATGAATTGGGACCAGGAGCTGCTTGTTTTTCCCTCAGCAACACCCCAAAATTCCTATAGCCTATATCTTTCCATGCCTGACTTTATCTTTGCATGCTAGAGTTAAAAAAAAAAGTTTAGAGCTTTCAAAATGAAATTGTCTACAGATGTCTTTACTGATTGTAAGTGACATTTCTTGCCCTACATGACGTCAAAAGGATTGACAGCAGTAGCAGCTGTAACACAGTCTGTCATAAGACACTTAAACTGACGCACAGTTTACTATATCAGTACCGACCTTTGCTGCTTTTGAGGTACACAGTCAAAAAGTTGCCAGGGATATCCTCAGGTTTCCAGTCATTGCTGCTGCAATTGCATAACACAAACCCTTAGCAAAACTCCTACACCAACATGTTATTTGCAAACTTGTGCCTCTTATTTGCATTTGATTTGAAAGTCTGAAACAAAAGTTGCTTGACAATTGAAAATGACAGAACTGAGTCGACTGATTCAGTGTCCATTAAACTGTGAAACTGCGATTCCGGTTTCAAGTGTTTGATACTTGGTATCACCAAAAAAAAAAGTAATAGAAAACATCAGGGAAACACAAGGCCAGTAAAAGCATTTGTGATGATAGAAGTTCATATTTGTGCTCTGTTTAATTCCAGCGTTGAGGATGAAAAGTGACACCAGAGGAGTCACTGTTACCCACAGGCACAGTGACCTAGATTATAGCATTCCCTGTGCGAGTGTGTCATAAAAAGATGTTTTCATGTTTGTAATGGACTCCGGGGGCTCAGTGTAATGATGTGTTATTAATTACTGCATATCAACTGTGTAATGCTGTGCAGTGAGAGAACCAGAGGAATCAGACCTAAAACAAAGAGCAGATCTAGTTATTACATAATGCTGGACTCCCATCAACATCCGCCCCGTGCTGCATTGGGCATTGTTGTTAACTTTATGGCGCAAGACATGTTGTGTGAGCAATGCTTCCTGCTGAGCTACAATGTTGACACAACATAAGGAAGTTCAGCAGCTTGTGGTGTTGTGTGATTTCAGACAGTGTGACGGCTACCAGAGAAACTGAGACATTACGGCAGTGATGGAGATCTCACCCTCCCCCACAGACACACACATGCACACAGCCTAACACAGATGTGTGTCCAATAACTGTGATGTCTCCCATAAGCCCATTTCAGCCATTCCTCAATGAGTGTGATGCCCTATTTTCAATTTCGTTCAGTATTCATGACTCTCATTTCATGTGATTTCCCTGTGATGAAAAAATATAAAAGCAGAGGTTGTAATACATTATTTGTGTCATATTGCATCACAAACCATGTTATATCTACAGTAATATGTCATGGAATAAGTGGGATGATACACCAGATGTATCCTCGTCTACTCCTTCCCTCCCTCAGCCCTTTATCTGTCAGTCTCTGCAGAGCTGGCACCAGGTCAGCCTGCCTCAGTCCTTGTTATGTGACTATGACGGTGGCTCTGTCTTACACAAGAGTTCAGCAGCAGCAGCCCTGTGTACTCATGTGTGCTGCTACTCATGCTCTGCACCCACCCCCTTTTTCTCTGTGAAGTCAAGGAAACAAAGACAGGAAAGATAAACATTGTGCAACTTTGAGGGTTATGTAATAGATTTTCAGCGCAAGTTGAATTGTGATAAACAGAGTGCATATTGATCTCAAACCTTAGAGGTTACATTCAATTGACCTTATATACCACAATGAACGGCAGTGGTTTTACAGCTAATCTAACGCTTTCTCTCTCTCTCCCCTTCCCTCTTTCTCTCTCTCCATAAACCAGGTAGTGGTCAGCAAACAGCAGCACTGAAGCTAGATCCTCAGGGATCCCCGAAGTAGACGGACTGACCTACATCCTGTGTAAGACACTGAGAGAAGCAAAGCAGCGGCCTGACAGGCATCACAGCTCTGCTGAAGATTGAGGAAGACGCAGATAAACTCAAAATCACCTCCAGCGAGACTCCAGAAACTGCTTTGAACAACTGACTCTCTGCTCAAAATACAAACTTGTTTATTTTTTTAGGTTCCTCGTTCACAACACTAGTTCAATGTCTGAGGTTTTTGTGGAGTTCCACCTCTTTTTAATCTTCCTGGCTAATTTGGACACTTGAACATTTTGATCTTGAATAATACATAGCAGAACTCAATGAGGCAATCCTCTCAAGGAGCACAAATACCTCATCCAGAAGTTTTTGCCGATCCTGCGACATAGGTCACACTCCTTAGTAACAAAGCAGAAGGCTCATATAGTTTTACATCTTTTCCCTTTCCCCCTTTGCCCTTCGCTAGAGTCACACTCTGGCCCCCAGTCGGGAAAAAATGGAAAGTCTCAGTCTACACTTCCCATCTACCAGCAACAAGAATACCATGGAGGTAGAAACTTATTCTCCCTACAGTGCGAGCCTCCCATCCCCTGGTTCTGAAGGTGGAGCGCGGATCAGCCGCCAGGCTAAAGGTAGCAAGCCTACTGTGACTTCCCGTCGCAAGCGAGAGTTCATTTCTGATGAGAAGAAAGATGCTTCCTATTGGGAAAAACGGAGGAAGAACAATGAAGCAGCCAAGCGCTCAAGGGAAAAGCGCCGCCTCAATGACATGGTGCTAGAGAACCGGGTCATGGCGTTGAATGAGGAGAACGTTCGTCTAAAGACAGAACTCCTTCAGCTCAAGTTGCGCTTTGGCCTCATTAGCACAGCCTCCTACATGGAGAAAAGTCAGCAGATCTCCAACAGTGCTGCAGCTGTCAACACTGGTAGCAATGGGAGCAGCACCAACGGCACCCCGAACAGTAACGCCTACCTCTCAAGCAGCGGTTATTCAAGTGCGTCCCAGGTGATGCTGAATTCAGACTCATCTGAAACTGAACAGTCGAGCCGTGGTGAGCGCCACTCAACGCTACACAAGTACTCTCCCCGGGGCTCCGTCTCCGACATGTCTGATGGCTCCTCCAGAGACAGCCCAGAACCCATGGGCTACAGCATAAAGAAGGAGCCCTCAAGTCTGGAGATGGCCCGGCTGGAAAGCAACGGGATTCCCGATGGGATACCAAGTGGAATGTCAACTGGGGCTTATCATGGCAGCCACACCGCTCTGGTTTCTCCTCACCAGCAGAGCACCCAGTTGGCTGAAAGTGCCATGGACTACCAGCACCACCAACAGCAGCAGCAGTGCCACATGGAGGCCTCCAGCCCCGCTCCTCAGGCCACTTCTGCACAGAGGAGCGTCATCCTGTACCGCTCCAGCAGTGGCTGTTACCCCATGGAGAGCCAGAGGTCGGAGGACCAGCTGTCCCAGCAGAGCAGACCGCCGCAGCATGGCCAGCACACCTCAACTTCCAAGTTCTCTGACTGCTCAGTGACCATCACAGAGGTCGCTGAGAAGCTAGAGAGGACGAAGACCATGGACTCGCCCCAGTATGAATACACCAATGATCATGCTGAGTCAGCAGATGAGCTGCAGCAAAAGTACAATCCCAACAGCCAGCAGCAGCATGACAACCATCATCATTACAGCTACCAGGGTCAGGAGAACAGTCTTCAGCACGCAGAAAGCCACCAGAACCCCTTTGCCCCTAATCTGATCCACAACACTGAGGAGGGCAAATCCTCCTTCACACAGCACAACGGCTACCTCAACACACTGGACGAAGAGCCCCCAGTGCTCACCTACGAGGGAGGCCCCCGAGCTGGTGGTTTCTACCAGGAGAACTCCTCCATTAAAGACACCTCCTCCAGTGACGGGGACCCACGTAGCTCTGATAAGGAGGGCTCCACAGATGACGAGTCCCCCTCCTCGTCCTCCTCAGACATCAGCAGCTACCACCAGAAGGCGGCGGGAGCTGCTGGTTCACATGGAGAGTGCCAAGCTGAGGTCAAAGCCACCGCTCTGCCTCACAAGCTCCGCCTCAAGTACAGAGCACTGTCCAATGGAGGAGCAGGAACACAGGTAGAGGGCCCTGTCAGCACCTCCATGTCACCCTCTCCCACCTTGCCACAGCACCCTTACTTAGCTCTACCCAGCAACCTTCATAGCAGCCAGGCCAATGGGGAGAGCAAAGAGGTGGACAATGAGACTGATTATGCAGAGGAGGTCAAGCCTCAGGTGAATGAAAGGGCAGAGTGTAAAAAGGAGGGAGGGAAAAAGGGATCCAGCGCCGGAAGAGGTGGGCGAAATAAGAGGCGAGACTAAGGACAAATAGGAGTAGCTGGAGTATTTTCCTATCACCTCTTTGTTGTCTACAGCAGACAGACAACTACAAGTATGACTCACATCGGCACCTTACAAGAAGTCAGTGATCTGTGTGAGGTGTGGTTAGGATGTGATTTCACCATCAAGTTTCACTGTGTCACCTGTTCCCCTTCCCCTTACGCTCTCCTACCTCCCACCCATCCCTCCAGTTAAAATAATAGATCACTTAATGAGGGAGGGGACAGAATGAAACTCTCCAGAGCTGGAGTCTGGGATATTTCCCTTGTGGAAAATTCAAACATTATTCAATTATTCATTGTTGTAAACTGCCTTGGTGGCTGGCCAGCGTTTATTGTGGCATTATGGGAACATTCCTTTGACCAAAGATACACATCCTTCCTTTAGCATCTCCCTTTCCTGGCAAAGAGTTACATTCGTCCTCCCTCTGAACACATCTGTACCATTTGATCTTCTCATCATCTGCACACAAGTCCTCTTCACTTCTGAAGCACTTAGATTGTATATTACTGTGACATATAAATTTGCATATATGGAATATATATTTTAAGAAAAAAATGTGGCAAAAACAACAAAAAATAAAACAGTGGGATACGGAAGTTGTAGACTTTAAAGTGATCAGTTTGTTCCTGTTGAGACACCTTGTACAGTCCCTCTTTGTCTAGAAAATGCCTCAAAGATGTTCTTTTAACTCAAAGTGGGAGCCACAACTTGTAAAAAAAAAAAAAAAAAAAAAAAAAAAAAGAAAGAAAGAAAGGTAAATTTTTTTCAGACTTCCTGCTCGGGCTCCTTGTTCAGGTGAGCCAAGCTTTTGACACTCAAAGCTGTCAAAAAGAAGTCAAGGCCAGTTATTCTCATATCAATCAAGGCTATGCAGTCACACATTGCTGTTGGCAAAACCTGACAAGCACAAGGCGAGCCTTGTTTGCCAGCTGTTCAACAAAAATCAATAGATCTTCATATTCCAGACAAAAACTGTCTGTCTAATAAATGAAATGGCTCTCCAGTCGCAACCAGCAAAGCTGCTCTATCTTCATAAGGTGCCTCTTTATTGTGTTGTCCCTTGTCCCCACATTGGCCGATGTCTTAAGGATCCCACTCACCTTCGCACTGAGTTGTTTTAGCTATAGTAGCTGCAGTAGATCATACAGTCTTTACAAGTTTAACTGTTTCACTTCCTGGTGCCTGCCTCTGGTCACTATGTATAAATGTAAAGTTGTCTCTCTTATCTCTTGTATACTGCTGTCATTATTTTATTATTATTTTATTAATATTGTTATTTTCTATTATATTCTGTTATTATTTTGGCTATTATTATGTGTATTTTTCTGTCATCCTGTTGTGTCATTTTGCTCTATGCTCTTCCTGGTTGTGCTGTGTATTTACCCTTGCTGCCCTTTGCCCCAGTTACCATTTGTACTACGTGTTACTGTATAACCTTTGTTGTTTGCCGAAAGGCTTTCCGAAATGGAAAAAAAATTGAGTAAGGCTTGTCCAGAAGCGATTATGTATTGCTATACTTCACGTGGATATGCAAAATGGTTACAAAAAAAGACTCATTTTTGATTGTGAAAGATTCAAAATGGGGAAAAAATAAAAAGGTTGTTGAATTTATATTCGTCTGTTTTGAACTTTTTGAGTCACTCTTATGAAATGCCTTCAGACACACACACACACACACACACACACAACCCCTTTTCTAGCAGAAGACCAACTAGCTGATTCACGGCTCGCAGACAGCAACATCCCAGTCTGCCAGTACAGCTCAGTGTGAGCCGACACAGTCAGAAAAACTTCACTGGTTCACCACGTCATGCCTGCTGCCCACTGGCAGAGATTCTCTGAAATGAAATGAAATCACAACAATACACAGACTGTGTGGTACAGCAGAACAGGGGGGAATCTGTTGTCCAGTTTTAACCTCAGCCTGAATATTCATGTCATATATTTATATTTATAGTTATACTAACACACAAAATACACATGGCTCCAGTATAAACAACAAAGTACACTTCATATTTTACAAACAAACTCTCAAAGGAGTCTATTCACTGGATAGGAAACTTAATGAAAACTCTCAAGGTTGAGTATTTAACTCAAATAGAAAGGGATTGCTCAATAAAATATAACAGTCAAAACTTGGTTTGACTTCAATGGCACAAGAAAATGAGAGTTTTTAATCTAGATTAGAAAATACTAAAGTAGGGGTGCATTTAAGATAACTACTTTTGCTGCAACTCACAGCTTTACGACCACATTTAAAGTAGTGTCACGTCAAAAAACAGTAGTTCCACATATTTTTCTCTCAGTTTCTGCCTTAGTCCGGAATTGCTCAACATCATGACCCAATCTGTCTTAGTTGGAGAAATGTGAAGAGAAAAATCACAGAATGAGTGCAACAAGGAAAAACAAGTTACACAACTGTCTTGGGAGAAAAACTGCGTCAGACTGGTAAGTGTGGCAGCCTGCATCTGACCCTGCCGTTAATGGAACAATAGCTGATGGGAACAGAAAGTTGGCATTGGCAGAGCGTGCCACTGACAAGGGTTATATAACAGCCATTAGAGCGAGGAGAGCCTCAGATACAGAGGTGTTGCAATTTCAAGGAAACACCCAGGTTTTTCGTGAAAATCTCAGGAGCAGCAGCTCTGGACTGGAAATGTCAACAACTGAGGGCGAGGCAATCAAACCACTTGTGCATGTTTTCATCCTCAGAGTTTATTACCAGAGTTCTTCATGAAGTGCAATTTTGTGATGCAAATTAAATGCATCCCCAGCACTTTTGGCATACAGAGGTTTATTCTTGCATCTCCTGCAATAGATAGAGGAAGGATGTAGGTGTGTGTAAACAGCTGACCACACATAGACCTGCTGCTTCTTGTCAGCAATGTGCTACTCTAATGTGTTTTCACTTCTGCGCTATATGCCACCCACCAGCCAGCTATAACAAGGTGACATTCCTGAGAAAACCGCAGTGCTTTGTAAGTGCACTATCCCTTCCTCATTTTCTATCATATACCTTTTCCCCCTCCCTCCTCTCAGTATCTCTTGTTTTCTCTCTCTCTCACTCATTCCCTTTTCCTTTTTTTTTCCCAACCCATGTTTGAGCTGTAAAAGCTGCTTTGTATTGTGCGGAGGCTTGTGAAAACGGGCCAGGAGAGTAAAAGTAGGTCAGTGAGGAGGGATAGGAGAGGATGGATAAGAGGGAGAGGGAGGGGAAGGGGTGAGGAGAGGAGGGGGTTATACAGAGTGGAAGGGAGAGAGAGAAAAAGAGAGGAAAGCGGTGGAAGGAGGAAGGAGGGAGGGAGGGAGGGTTACGTCACATGCCTCTACAGTGTAAACTTGAGCAAACTACTCAGAAAGAAGCTCTCGCTTGTTGCTGCATGAGGGAGCAGGTCAGTGGTGCACACGCACATATCAGTCTGCTGTTGCATCAAGCTGACATTTATAAAAAACACACACACACTGATTAATTCCTCAGAGCTTGTTGAATTATGTATTGTAAAGCTCTATGACATTTCTATAATACTATAAATCATTATTGTTTTTATCATTCTTTATATTCTCATGGGTTTCTGTGTAGATTTAATGACCTCTTGTCAAATACTGAAGCTTTTTCTGATGATTTTAGTTAACCGACAGTTTGACCTAATTTAGATTTTTGTCACTATTTGCCCACACACACCTTTTAAAGGCACCTGTCTCTCAGGTGTGTGCACAATTGCAGAGGTATGCCTCAGGATGGTGACTTCCTACAACATGAAGAAGTTAATGAAGGCTGGTAGGTCATAAGAAAGAGAGTGCGTGTGTGCGATAGAGAGAAGGGGGGTGTTGGCCCAGTGCTGCCTGCGGTGATCAACAGCCCGGGCTTGTTATGTAACTGGGATGCTGCAGTATGTAGGTCAGCAGCACAGGGAGAGCCAGGGATGGGGTAAGGAGGATGGAGCTGAGGAGTGTGTGTTAAACTCTGTGTTGGTAGATATATGTGTATGTTCACACCTCTGAATTTCAGGTTTGAGTCATTTTAGCTGGTCCTCCTCATACAGACAATGTGCAGTTTATGTCATGCCATGCAGATGTCAGATACCACTGCACTCACTGCAGACATCTCTGCTGAAAGAGCTGAAATGCACAAGCTGAGAGGAGGAAATCATCAGAGGCTTGATGCAGCAGAAACTCATTGTGCAATCAACCTAAACTGACCCAGCTTTAAATTTAGAAAATTAATCTAACACACAATCCAGTCCCCATAAACTTTGAATAATGATGTTTTGCGTCTTCTGACGTGGGAAAAACGTTTTAAAAAAAGAAAGGAAAGGAGATTTTTAACCATTCTTTCAACTGATATCTCATATCAAATGATAATAAACTTTATTGTGAACACTCGTCAAAAAAGGATTTCATTAAGAATTAATATGTCAGGACAGAAGTCGTGCTGGGAAAATTGAAAAAGGCAATCAAAATAATGCTAATCATGATGAAAATAATCTGATTTTATCCTAATATTGTACACAGAGGGGACACTGAGAAGTTCTGTAATTAAAGAATAAATCACTCAGGAATGCAGTTAATCAATTATTAAATGCTTTGCAGCATGACTGGACCTGGCACTAATCAAGAGCCTCAACGTCCCACAGTGAGATTTATTACAACTATTCATAAACTTCAGGATCATGTGATGATGATTGTAATGATCTGAATATGTTGTGATTCTTTCCTGATTCCTATCCAATTTGCAGACTGCAAGTTCAGTATCGAGATGTTTGCAGTACATGTTTAGGTTAGGTATTTAAAGATATGGGATTCTGTATATCAAGAGGTGTGCTAACTTGCCCTCATGACAATTTCACAATCTCAAATAAAACCGAATCAAGCAAAACATTCCTCTGATGGCAGGAAGCCTGAGAGAGAGAGAGAGAGAGAGAGAGAGAGAGAGAGAGAGAGAGAGAGAGAGAGAGAGAGAGAGAGAGAGAGAGAGAGAGAGAGAGCAGAGCAAGGGGGGGAACGACATCTTCTGCTGGACATGCTTGGTTGGTTGTGGTTCAGGAATGAGTTATGTTGCCTGTCATGATCCGTTCAATCCCTGCTGCCTCTGCCCTACACAACACGGTAAAATAGGTCAGAGAATGTATGTGTGTGTGTTACATGTGTGTGTACAACTGAGATTTGAGGACCGCCAAATTCAGCGGAACACTACAATACACACACACACACACACACACACACACACACACACACACACACACACACACACACACACACGCACACACACACACACACACACACACAGACACAGACACACATACACACACACACACAGACAATGCTGATGCATTTACATCACAACATAGAATTAGGCCACAAGAAAGTTGTGCACTTGTGAATTGAAAGTAGGCCACAAGGAATAACTGTGTGTGCGTGTGTGTGTATGTGAGAGATGAATCAGCTCCATGTTACGCAATGCTAAACCACCCTTGGGTCCCATTACCATATCTTGTGCCCTTGTGCTACAGGAAGTAGCCTGTTGGTGTGTGTTCATGTGTGCGTGTCCAAATGGAGGGTACAGACAGTGATATCCTTTTGGCTACTGACTTCAGCAATCCATCACCTACATGTTGAATTTGTCGGCCTGCTGGACCTTAACTTGTCTTCAAATTGTTCCTTCACAGCTGCTTAGTGCAAAATGTGCTTGGGACAGCGTTTTGTTTTGTAAACATGGTATCTATACATGATCCCATATGAGGAAGATATTGCAAAATTACCTCAGTCCACTTTTGGTCAGAATCAGACCAGACAAATTCATGATTAGTACACGTTAACACATTCCCTATCAGTGTTTTTATGAAGTTAAAGGGGCTATATAAGTTTTTGCTATTGCTACATAGCAAGCATTAGCATAACTAGCTTTTTTTGTTATCCGTCAAGAATAAACAAGGCAACTTCAGCATTAAATTTAATTTCTTTACTCATCAAGAGCTGTCTCCAGTGATGGAAAGCCACACAAATGTTAACTCCTATTTTGCTTCAATTTCTATCACTTCTTTTCTTCTACGGAAGTTAGCATGCTAGCCAGCTAGCAATTTCTGATAATGAGTCACTGTAGCTAGCATCCAGTCCGCCCTCAGTTCAACATGAGAAGTAGTGCCGCTCAGGGGGCCAATTTAAACCTCTTGTCTTGTAAACGCAACAGTGACTGAAGCTCTTGGCAAGCGGCCATCACCAACACTAGCTCCCTGCAAGAAACCATGTTTGGCTGCAGAGAAAACTTAGCAACATAGCCAATAGCACCTTTAAGTAGCCTATTAACACTCTTTTTAAACAACTGAAACGTTAAATTTTAACCATTTAAAATGAAATAAACACCACTCTCATGTCTGTACAGTAACCACTAAGCTAAAGCCAGCAGCTGGTTAGTTTAGCTTTGCACAAATCTGGTTGCCTGGCAACCTCCACATGACAACAAGACTCCAGTTGGTCACTGCACTCAGCCAAGAAACAGTGTGGACAGAGCCAGGCTAGCTGTCCCTTGTTTACAGTCTTTATGCTAGGCTAACTGGCTACTGGTTTCAACTACATATTTACTGTATATCAATGAGATCCCAACATCTCAAACTATGCCTTTAAAAACTATCTACTCTTCTCTTGTTTTAACAATCAATGCACCACATAATTAACAGAAATCAGCAGAGAAGTCAGTTTACTTCATAAAAACAGTATGTGTGCTTAAGTTTTTGTATGTTTTATATTCAGCTGAGCTTTACAGTAAGTTTCACATTACTAACCAAAGACAAGCTTGCTTCAAGTTACATGATGCAATCACCAATACCTACTAATTGAGTCCAGACACACAAGTTTCCCACATAGCTGTTGGAGAGCTATGACTCAGGTGTCATGAATCCCTCTCCCTGGCTTCCACATAAAAACGTTCATATTTGTGAGCTGTATGTGTACAGTGCAAATATTTTAGTGACATCAGAGGAAGACTAATGGCCCTTGAGCGCATGAGCTCAAGTGCACAGTTTTAAATCCAAGCTGCCACATTGTTAACTGGAGCATCGCCGGAGATCAATAAAGTTAATTAAACACAGAGTGGAGGTGGGCTACCTGCATTTATGAGGAACTCCAGTGACACTTTACAGGAAGGCATTATGGGTTTATATGTTGTTTCCAATAAACTTGTTAATTACTAATAAAGCATTATGAGCAGTAAGTCAAGTGTCATTATAAGTGTGGGAACATTCCCTTAACAGCCTGGATGTGACCTTGACCATGAGAATCCCAAAATGTGTTAAAGTTCTTGTTCTAGCTAAGCTAATATGCAACTTCTGTGGTCCAGGTTTACCAAATCAAGAGGGTATCTTCCAAAATCATGGTCTTTAAGTACTAAATTCCCTTTTTGTGTTACTATAACTGCACTCTGCTGGTCCGCCCAACAAGGAAACTCTACAGGGGAACACAGAGACCAAATTTAGTACTAAAAAGCCTGTAAATTTGGAAGACACCAACTTGATTTGGTTATCTCAGAGTGCTGAATAAGCCTCATGTAAGAATGGCGTCATGCTAGGAAGTGATCTCCCCACAGCCAGTATGGACAGGAACAACAATTACAACGACTAATAATTCTTATAAATGAGCATGTGAACATTATATTAAGATAGACTTTAAAAAATTGGAACCTATCCTTGAACCTACATGTCTATCGCAAGTTGATGCTTTCCTGCAGATACAGTGCACACAGCTGATACTGTGCTATTTCATCAGGAATAATGCACTGTCGGCGTTTCCCACATAAGCCAACATTATGGAAACTCCATCAGCCTGACGGACAAACAGCATGTTGGAGGTGTGGTGGGTGAGGTAACATGCAGTTCTTCGTGGTTGTTATTAAGTGGATTAACCCCTTTAGATTAGTCTCAGCCATTTCTCCCATCTGTCTACTGTTACACCACAAACCTGCTACTGTAAAACCATCCCAGGACACACACACACACACACACACACACACACACACACACACACACACACACAGGAAAACACAACAAAAGAGGCATCAGAAATATATTGGGGAGCACATGAGCATATCTTCTCGCACTGACCTACTGCGCTGTATTTCTGTGCTTGACTGGACACACACACAACATGCACACACACTGAACTAATGCTCATTCACATCGCATATTTACATTTTACTGTAGACACGCTCACACAGCGGCCTTGGTCTCACATGCAATAAAACACGCACCCACACACTAATCTGTGATTAGTCGTTGGTTATTATTCTCAGTCGAGTGAACAGGAGACATGGCAGTCATGTACAGTACTGACACAACAAGGTGGAATTAGCGAGGCATGACTTTGGACATAGCTGACCGTATGGAGGGATTTAGACTAAATGTATAAGTGTGTCACTGTGTGACACTGTTGAATTTGAAACTCGGGGTGCATAAATGTCTCTCCACTGAGGTGTTGTGAAATTTGATTTAATTTATTCTGATGGAGGCCTAAAGAAAAAATGAAAATTAAATACAAAACAAACCAAATCTGCACTTTTCTACAGATTGCTACATGGGACAAGAGTGTGGATATTCTTTATGATCTGTGTTCATACAACCAAACAATAAAAAATAGATTGAATTAAAAGAAATCATTATTTTTGAGGATGTGAAACCCTCACCTTGACACTCCCTTGCCCCTGCGTATCTCAGTACTCATACACAGTGGCAAGTCAGGTTTTTCAGCTCGTGAGCAAAAATCTACTGAACAAAAATTAATAAAAAAAAAGGAAAATTGGCTTAGTTTTTGGCACAGATAGCGCCACCATTAGGCCATTAATAAAACTCATAAGTCATGTGAAGGATCAAAGCAAAAGCACATCTCAACATATTGGCCTTTTAGTGCCGTTTTGCTGTGGAAAACCAACTCAAAGGTTTGTTGGCACTGCATCAATCTGTGATACTGGAACAACATGAATCTATAGCTGTAAGTCATGAGTTTGGCTTGAATTTTGGCACAGTTCATCTCTGCACAAAGTCCTCATCTTACCAGACATGATTTAGGCCATTTCTCCAAAATAACTATTGATGCAGATGAAAACCTCCTAGATTATGCAGCATTGATAGATGGACACGATGATGGGTGTGTGTATCTATTTGTTGCATCACAGTCTGAGTCAAACTCCTAATGACTTATATTTTTGCTTTAGGCTTCATTTCTGCCATTAAAAAGCACAAACACTCCACAAAACACAAGAGCATCTTCTGTGAGTCAACCTGGGATGAACTGGGACCAATTTATATTAAGCTCTCACATGATACCAGTTCCCCAAATGTTAGTCAGCCTGTTGGTTGATTGAACAGTTTGTGCAGAGTAAGTTCATGTCAGGAAAGAGGCCTGATTTGGCCCAGAGCACACTGGAAGTCATTAAGACTCAATTAGGCACGAGGCCATAGAGCAGAGGACGACAACAAGGAACCACAACCACAAGCACAGAAAAAGAGACTGCTCTGCCCCCCGGGGGGGGGGGGGGGGGGGGGGGGGGGGTCACAGTTTGGTTATTTCTCCTTTTTTCTTTCTCTCCAGCACACAGACACAGATGCCTTAATGTAATATGGGTAGTCAGATGAGGGTGAGGGCAGCATGGAAGTGAAAGTGTTGCCTTGACATCCTGCGCAGGCGATGACACATATGAAAGATAAGGTTGTAGATATACTATTGAATACAAGCCATAATGAAATACCACATAAAAGGTTCATACAGGTAAACACAGGGTAGATAAGTAGTAGTAATCTTAGGGCAGATAAAAGGGAGAGCCGAGGAAAGGAGTCAAAAGGATGGTTTAAACAGAGAAGAGGAAATAAAAGAGAGTAGATCATTTGTTGCCTCTGCACCAGCTATACACTTATACACTAGCTGTTAGAAACCTTACCACACCCTTCTTGACAGTGAAGGTGTTAAAGTAGAGAAAAGTTTGTTCAAAATATAGAAAATTGAGCTCAGAAAACCTGCAACAGAACTGGAAAGACAGGTCTCAATTTCCCACACACATCTGTCACTGTGAACTCTGACCTCCTGCATTGTTCGAGGCTTCATCAGGGTGCAGAGGCTGGAGAGCAACGCTGCTGACCCCAATCTCGTCTCCTTGTTCTATTTTAGCTGCGTTTCTGCTGGACTTCAGTCAGGAAGATTGTATCTGTGTTTTTTTTTTCTCTCATCTCAATCTTATTTCTTCAATTGCTCCAACTTGCTTCACGTTAGCCAAAATATAGGTCACTGCTGGAAAGACCAGTTATTTGTTTTTTGAGTGGGAGCAGGATGAAAAGCACATGACAAAACATTCAAAGTATCTGTGTCTGGCTCCACCTAGTGGTCAAACCACAACCATTACATTTACCCAGACAGTTTCAGTTGTAACAGCCGTCACACCATTGCTGGTACACAAAGCTTGAGTTCATTTGAGTTAAATTTTATTATAAATTGAAGCTTAAATTTGATATTAACCACAACAGTTGACCTTGTGTTGATACCAGCAGCCCCAACAACAGCCTTTCCTTTTCTTCTGGACTCAAGAAATTCATAAATCTCTAAGCAATAGAACACAAATACAAATTACAAATTGTGGCACAATGATAAATTGTAAATTGGCTTTATTAGTGGACATATAATATTAATTATAAACAGCAAGTGCTTAGATTAAATTTTAAAATAAAGAATCTGTTGAAATAAAATGAAAACAAAGATACGTCGCCTTAAATTATCACGTGCATAATGTCGACAACTTCACTTACATTTTAACATTAAGGAGATAATTGACAGGAAAGTCAACTGATAGTAGTCGACAGACAGACTGACTGTAGACTCCTTCTTCATATATTGCAGCTGCCAGACCTCATTACCAACCTTTAACCTCACTGTTAACCAACCTCAGCAGTTTTCAAGCTGAACTCAGTGACGCAAAACTCTTCACAAAATCAGCAATTTAAAACAGGGATGTGAACCACTGTGTGCACATCTTTCAGTGACTGGAGAGCAGTGACTTCATTATATTTTTTGACTATACCACCAATACTCAATATTAGTACTTGCAGAAAGCTGCCTGCAGGTTTTGTGGAGGATTTCGCATCACTGAGATGATCAAATGTCACATAAATTCACTTACTGAGACGCTTCGTTTTCACATACAAGAGCCTTTCTTCAGGTAAATCTTATTCGCAGCATTGCACGTAGGCAGGTGGAGCTATATCCCATTCATGGCAGAAGGCCTGTTCTTGTTCTGTCATTCTGAGTTAAGTTGCTCTCCATTAAAGTGACCAGCAGCCTCGTCTGGATCACATCCTTCACACCACCATGTCAACATTTCGGCTCCTCTTTGAACCCAATGACAGAAACGCCACAGGCCAGGCAAGACAACTGAATATGAACTTTTATAACGTGTGCATATTATGCTCACATACAAAGTCTCTAATGTAACTAATGCAATCTAGAGTTGAGCTTCAGAGATACAAAGCAAGTTAAGGACATGCATGTCTGAGAACAGTGAAGCGCTGAAGGCTGAAGAGAGGATCTGAAATGAAGTGAAACATAAAAACAAACAAAACACAAACATTTTTATCATGCCACTTTTGCTCTAAAAAGTGAATACTGAAATGTATTAAATAATTTAAGTTGATAAAATTCTCATTTAAATTCTCATCTAGAAGACGACTGAACATCTGAATACTTATTACTAACTCTCTGTACAAATAAAATCTCCATGTCAGAGGTAACAGGCCTCGGTCCAAGCAGTCTTTCAAACGCGTTTTGATCCAGATCATTTAGATACTCATCATCTTCCATCCCATATTTAGTCATTCTGTCTGGCGTTTCTTCATCGTGTTCTGTGTCGTTGGGGAACTCCTGTTACTCATTCAGCCAAACAAGCTGATGGAAAAGTCCCAGTGTGTCGGTCCACATTTATCATGTTCCCCTGAAGAGTTATGACACAGGACCGTTGTGTCAGACCAGCTGCCCCTGATGCTTATAGTTGGCTGCAGTAAAAGCTGATGTGTTTCTCCCTGGGTGGATTGGGATTCATGACTCAATATGATCCAAAATGTAATCCAAGTGTGTTTATCTAAGGAAGACAGGTCCTGGCTACATGTGGTTCATTAATCCAAACATGGTCAGAGAACAGCTGGAGAATACAAAATGGTTCCTCTTGGCGTCTCTCCTCTCTATACTTGGACATTTTCGTCAATTTTATTCCAACACTACTACAATATTTTGAGGTGTCACACATTTCAGTGTTGCTCCCAGTGAAGACAACTTCTTGCTGAGAACCCCTTCAGGTTATTTTTCAGTCAAAGCTCTCAGGTCTCTGTGGCGGAGCGGCTCATATCTGCTGCACAGCGACACCCTCGTGGTGATGAGTGGATACAAAGCAGCCACAGGTTTTGTTGTCTGGTTGTTGTTGCAGATGAGCAGCTCCTCTGTTGTGTAGTTGGACTGCTAACCTCCAGTCGGGACAGAGGCTCATCACTTGGCGTGGCGGCTCTTGGGTTGAGCTCCAGGGCTGGAGGAAGAGCCTAGGTGTTTCCCAGGGCTCCTCCAGTGCTGCCGCAGGACAAAGTCGTAGTTGGCGGTGGTGCACATGGCATAAAATACATTGGCTTTGTCGGGGATCAGGAGCTCTGAGGCAGAAAGAGAACATTTATTTTCCCTTGGCCCACTTTTATTTCATTTGCTACATTTCTGAGAATTACATGGAGAGCAATTTTCAGAAATGTCTCCATTTTAAATCTATTTAGAGCGAATGATAACATAATTGAAGGCAGTGAAGAAAAAGAGTTGTTTTCCAGCTGAGAACTTATACTCGTTCTAAAGAACATTACCATTTCGTGGCTGAATTGGATCGTGGTTTATTACAGGCAGTGTCAGTGAAGGAACAGATCTCTGCTTCCTCTACAGTGGATTTCCTGCCATTTACTGTTAATGCATTAAACTTGTACTGCTTTTAAAATCAAACATTGGCATTCATTTAGCCAGTTTATACAGTTTACATAGAAATGTTAATGGTTGACTTTTCTTTTCAGTGCAAAAGAAAACAGAGGAATGACTCCTGCCTGTTAGGCTCAAAGTTACAGAAAGTTTTTAAGCTTAAAGTGAGTCTGATGCTGCTTTGTACAGGACAGGACCAGCCTCTAATACTGCTTGTCATTAGATGACCTGCTTTTTGTATCTTGTATTGTACAGAGAAACATAATATAGAAAAAAAACGTAATAGGAAAATCCTGCTCAATGGAATAATCCTGCTCTGAGCAGGTTAGACCGTTACTCAGAGAAGACTGGACTGACAGAGGCATGAGGAGACGTTCACCTTTTCCATTGTTGAGCTTCTGGCAGAGGCTGAAGTCGTGGCAGCTGACATCCTCCATGTTGTGCTTTTCAATAGCTCTCTGAATCACCTGAGGTGTGTGGTCCTGACTGGTCAGCTGGAGAGAAAACATCACAGTGAGAGTCAATACATCACATCTGCATCCGTAATATTTATTAGTAATAGGAAATGACAAATTTGAAAGCCTGTAAATTTACAAATTACAAGTAAGTATTTATTTGTAGCTATTCCTGCCTTTAACCAAGAGTGACATCAGTGATGATGCCCTTAGCTGTAACTAAAAAGAGACATCATAATAATATAAAGTAATAACAGTAATTCCATAATTGCCTAATTGTTCCAGTCATTTATCGATCTTTGTTTATTGGGATTATTAATTTCGAGTCTGGTCACTTGCCGTGAACATCAGTCATTATCTTACAATTTGAAGACATTTATTGGATAACAGAATAACAAGTCAATTTATCCTTTATACCTTTGACAGTGGAAATAACTGTCATTTGCAGCCTAACTGATGATGTTGCTTCACTGCTACAAGCTGAAGGATTCATTAATTTATCCTGGGCTGATAACAACTTATCACTTTACAGTATTTACCACTGAAAAACTGTTAAGATTGATCCTGTTGTTCAAAAGTAACCTTGATTTAAATATTCTTGAATGGCTGGCCATTTAACAACACCAGCTCCTCACACTTCTGCTTTCCTTTTTTTAGAAAGTGTTAAACTAAAATCAGACAACAACAGGCTGGGTCAGCAAAACACAATTACAAAACCACCGTCCTCACCAGTATGCTCTTGTAGACATTTCCGTTGCTGACAGACTCCACACTGACCCTGATGATACATGAGTCAGCGACCTGTTTGTTGTAGACGGGCAGTGAGGCCTGAGGAGAGCAGCTGGAGGACGACGACTCAGGGCTCAGCGCCAGAGAGGAGGAGCTGAGGTCTGGATGAGACGAGCTGCAGGAGGAGCTGGACAGACTGGCAGAGGAGGAGGAGGAGAAGTCCTCTGCTACGTTGTGAAGAGAGCCCGAGAGAGACTGAGGAGAAGACACGAGAGAAAATATCAATATTTTGGTTCCTGCCAGTTTCCCCCCTCTTTTTAAACCAGCTATGTCCCTGCTGACAACAAACAGCTGGTGCTCATACCTTGAGTTTGAGTCTGAGGGGGGAGGGCTGAGGGACGGAGAGGTCCTCCATGTCTGAACTGCTGGAGCCCGAAGACGACACACTGATCTGATCAGCGTGGGTCTTCCTCAGGGAGCTGTCGCTGGCTGTTCGCAACCTGCACACACAATTTAAGCTGGAGGTTGGCTGAAATTGTTTTTTCAAAAACTTTTTTTTGTTTGTAAAGCATCACTGGATCACACACCAGTAAACAAATACTGAGTCCTCTAGTGTCTGATTCCAGCATTAGAGGAGTCTTTTTTATGTTCATGACTTCAACCATTTATTATTAAAAACATATGTTAAGTTTTATTTAATTGTTAATTAACAGGACATTTCAAACACTGTATGTATCACACAATTATCTATTACTGCGTGTCTATCATTCTATCATTATGCACAACTACATTAAAGGTCCCAAATTGTATACAGTGAGGTTTCCATGTCTTATTTGATTATAAAGCAGGTTTAGGTTCTATATTAATACTGTGAAAGTATCAAAGCCTCAGTCCACAGAGAAATGCACACAGCCTGTATTCAGAAACTGAACCTTAAAACCAGCATCAGGACTTCTGTGACACAACAAAGCAGTCACGACTCTCAACCATACCAGGTTTTTGGTACTTAAAACCACAAATATAATTTCTTATAGATCAACACTTAAATAATACACAGGAAAAGCATAAAATATGGGACTTTTAACTTTTTGAATAAATCCAAAGACATTGAGTTCTGACAGGACCTCTCCGTCCCTCAGCCCTCCCCCCTCAGACTTACGATGCGAGCTTCTTAGTAAGTAGGCGACTGCTCCATGAATTGGGAGAGCTGGGACAGGGGTCGACCGGAGGCTCCAGCTCACGGGACAGCTCATAGCTTCAGAGGACAGAAAAGCAGAGACTATGATGTGATGCCAGCAGCTTTAATTGTCTCGATACTGAATTGCAGGGGTGTCAGTGTGTGTCTCACCTCTCCTGGTCTGTGAGCAGTGTGTGTGCCTGCAGCCAGGCAGTGATGTGAGGGTTCACTGAAAGGCTGTAGTGGGAACAGGAAACCTGGAGCTGTCGAATCTGGGAAAGAATCTCAAACTCCTAAAAAAAAAAAAAATAATAAAACAAGGCACAGGTAAACTACTGGAACAGAAAAGAATGACAGAGTGTCAAATATAAACTGAGGATGTTGGTAGTCATTCATATAAGACACCACTAGGGGGCGACACCTACCCGTCTGCGCTTCTCAAAGTTGATGAGTCCTCCCTGTGTAAAAGGAAAGACAATATGGCATCATAAATCTATTAAAGTACCATAGAACAAATGAAAACAAAACAACAGTTGGGTTTGTGGGTGTGATGTGTACTCACCTCCACAGTGTCTGTCAGTGCTGTATCCAGCATGGTGAGGACAGTCAGGTAAGTGCCCAGGTACGGCACAACACCTCTGCTTAAGCTCTGAGGGCAAAAACCAAGCCGTTCGTTTACATTTTGGTCAGTATGACTGCTTGAATGTCAAAAGAGAGAATCAACTTATTCATTTTTCTCTTAAATATTTTAATTCAATATATCAATTTAATACAGTTGCGCAGACAGGATATTAAGATAACTCAATGAAAATACAAGAAGAAACTGAGCCACACACAAGTGAAAGCACAAGACCATCACTATTTAAACAGAGTGATTATGGGGGCTATAAAACATTTACACACAGCACCACCTAGACTAAGTAAACCGCTGAACTGTGGGAAACACTGCACACACGTCAGCTTTTATATCCTCTCCTATGTAAGGGAGAACACCAACAGTCACGCGAGTTGTAACTGTGCAAACTTTTCCATTAGATGAACAGACTGAAAAAGAAGAAGAGGGAACTGGAAATCTGGAGTCTATTTTAGCTTGAAAACATCTGACATTTAGGGAAGGAGAAGTGATGATCCAGGCAGATAGAAATATACCTCTGCCTTTCATTTTCTCACTGGCTCACATCGCTGACAAGTTCACTTTATTCTGGCGGTCAAACCGAGAACCCAGGAACAACAAGGTTATTTCCAAACTGTATGACTATTTTCTTACCATCTGTCTGGACACTGAGCAGAGCTGCGGAGATTTAGGGCCCGGGGTGGCACTGCTGTCTGGGTGACTCCCATCCTGCAGAAAGCAGACGATAGTCACGTCACTGTGATAGAACAAATGAACTGAATGTTAATGTGAGAGCTGGGTGTGAGTTTACAGTTTGTTCTTTTCAGGGTTGAGCACCTGCTGCAGGGTGTGGGAGACTGTTTGAAACCTATGGCTTCCAAACAATCCTATCCACATAGTTACACCCTATTGTGTTATTTATCCCCTCAGGTGTACACTCTGTGTGTGTGTGTGTGTGTGTGTGTGTGTGCGCGCACGCGCTAAGAGACTATTAGACAGCATGCAGTCAGTGAAATAAATACGTCTTGATTAGCACCGGTGCCACTTTTATTTGTGGTTTTATTTGTCTTGGCCACTAAGAACGGCTTTTTCATTGTTTCATAGAAACTGTGCTGCTGATAACAGCGATATCATTGAATACACATTCATATCAATTGTTTTGCACATGGGAATAAAGGACACACAGTGACAAGGGGACTGGACACTTACATCCAATCTTTAGATTTAAATTGTTAAAAAAAAGACAAAAGAAAACATGAGATTAGGCCATAAAGAGGAAAACTAATTAACTATTAGAGGCCACACAACTAAAATGACTCATTGACAGAATAGCTGACAATTAATTTTCTGTCAATCAACTAATTGTATGTGCAGTTTTAACAATGCAGAATCCCAGGAGCCTTGTATGAAGGAAAAACAGGCATCAACAAGTCAAACAAAGCTTCCGTGCTGCACAGTAGGAAGTAACCTGTTATTTTCTTACTGCAGTGCATTCAATAGTCCACTCAATCATGAAAACACCCCTCCACCCATTCCTCGGGAAACAACTAGCCCACTTGTTGAAATAATAGCTGTACAGTTCTTTCCCCCATTAATTAGGCATGGTCATTAGTCCACATTTCCCCACACACCAGTTTACCTCCACAAGGATCTCTCTGGTGGTTAGCACACAGTTCTCATCAGGGAAAGTCTCACACAGGTTGTCAAAGGTGGCCATGCTTTCCCTGAAACCAAAACATATTCAATCTGTTAAGATGATTTTTCTTTCTTGAATTTACTGTAATCAATTGATTTAATATCTTTATTCTTTCTCAGTCAATTTTCACTTCCATTTTTATCACTTTGTGCCCTAAAAAGTAACTCACTGGTTCATTTGACAGAAGTCTGTTTTATAAGTTCTGTCTTAAAATCATTTGCTGACCTGCTGACAGCAGCCCAGGTCTTCTTGAGGCGATACACGGCGTTGGACTGCAGCGCTGAAAGGATGGCCCTTAAAGAGGAGAAATTCTTCAGCTGTCTGCACTCCTGCAGAGACACATGCACAGTTGTTATGCTTTTTTTTTCCACAAAAGTTACATTCATTTATGTCAGTAACTTCAAATTATTTTCTTCCCTGACCTGTGCAATGGCGATCCACCTCTCAATGATGCGTGCTCTGTGGGAGGGGTTGGTGTGCGAGGAGCGAGGTGAGCTTGGGGCAGTGGAGGGGTACAGGAAGGTAGAGGAGGAGACGGGTGATGAGATGGGAGAGGAAGTGGAAGGGCTGGGTGAGGACGGGCAGAGGAGCGAAGTGATGACACGGTTGGTGACGGCGTTGAACTGGGAGATGGTGGCGCGGACGGTGGGCGCCAAGTTTCGGTTTTCTTTCTTGTCACGCTGTGACCAGACGCAGCCCAGGCAGTGAAAGGGCACCACTCTGACAAACAGGTCCTGAGGGAGAGACAAGGACAAAGAGTGAGCGACCCGTGGTGACATGGAAGTGAGCTTTGAGATATTTGTTACTGAAACCTACGGCGTCCAGTCTGGTCAGCTGCTCCGCTATTTCTCTCACAGGGCAGTCCATGAAGCTGTATCTGTCTTCCTCCTTAACGGACGTCTCTCCTCCGTCCACCTGATCTCTGGGCTCCTGCTGCAGTGATTCACCCCTGTGCAGTGAGTGGCTGCAATCTGTCGAACACACACAGTCATAAATGACAACGAAACAGGCCGTTTAGAAGAGAACACGGGCGAACGTGCAACAAAGCACCACAGCATGTAGGAGAAAGAAAGTGGAGTCAAAATGTCCTTTTTTATCACCATGATTTGTTTTTTGTTTTTTTGTTTTTAAACAAAAGGAGGAATTAATGAGGTATTTCATGTTATCTACAGGAGTCTGTTTTAGTGAATAGCATGAGTATTAGTCTCAAAAGAGTCACAGCCGCTTTTCATGCTAAATAATGTTACTTTTCTTCTTGCTATCTCGCTATTCATTCTCTCCTTCTAACGCCGCATCTTTTTGCACTGAATGAAAATTGTAGAGCTGTTGAACAGAGTCCTTGACAATATCGAGCAGTGAATCTACTTTGAATAAAAGGATGGTTCATTTATAATAGAAGTGGTGTAACAGATGGATCGTCTGCAAACCATGTTTCCTTTAATATGAAAATCTATGCAGCAAAGTGGCTGAAACTCCAATCAGATCATGTACTTAATACATCATGTATCTAGAGTACACATGCACACAAACCGCCGTGAGAGCACTGTGGCTGCAGTACATGGATTGTGGTGGCAGGTCATTAACAAAACAATATGTGACCGCATCTCTCATTTCTTTGTACCTTGTTCCTGGACCCTCTTGAGTAGGGTCTCAGCAGTCTGAGCCAAACGTCTGAAGCACAGACGATGTCGCAGGTGCACACACAGCAGTCTGAGGGCCTGGTGCGGAGGGGGCTCATGGAAGTCTTCACTGTATTCCTCCAGCCACAGCCGAATCACAGGGGGTAAGGTGCTGAGGGGAGGGGGGTGAGGTTAGTTAGTAGGACAGTAATATAAGGCTGCTGGAGTATGAGCCAATGTTAAGCTTTGATTTTACTACATTAAACTCAATTTGGCAAAACCAAAATAATCTTTGTAAACAGAAGAGTGACGACACCTACCTGCGAGGGCAGACCGTGTTGTCCAGGTTGGCGTTTAAGTCCTCTCTGTTGAAAAGGAAAACACAGTTATCTATCACCTGAGAACTACATATCAGTGGTGGGACAGTGCCGTGACCTGGTGACAGAAAACATCCTGTAAACAACCAAGCTCACTGGGCTGAGCCTCTGTGATTGTTCACTTCCTGTGGAAGTGTCCTGCAACACTTTAAATCCCTGAAGAGACACTGTGGCCTTGTTATGGTGTTTGAAGAGCAAACAGACAAATGTCACCCTCAGTGATTAATAATGGCATCGTAAAAATATATATGTGACTAAAGTACCTGAAATTTAAAATGAAGGTGTTTGTGCACAATGAAAAGTAACATGTCACATTTAGGGAGCAAATGATAGAATGCCATGTCTGGAGTTTATAAAATAACAATCACCGTCATGAACATCACAATCACGCAGGAGCTGTCACGCTACAGTACAGGTGGTTTAGAAGGTAATGACAGCAACATAACATCCTGTACAAAATCCTGTAAGGCAAAGGAGGGAAAACACACTTCCCAGGTTACCCTGAGGCCGAGCTCACATCAAGCTCACAGGAAACCTGTTGCCACCAGCACCTCAGATATGAGGGCGACTGTTTGACAAATAACATACCTACCCCACAGTACTAATGGCCAATTTCAAACAGGCGGCAATATGTAGCACATTAAGCAAAGGTGAGCTTTAAAGCACTGATAAAGAACTGATAGAGAGAAAAAAAAACTCCTTGGGAAATGTCTACTAATTTCTATAAGTGGCTCCTTGGGAAGAGCTAATGACCAAGGAGTCTATTTGTGACACTTATGAGTTGCAGATGAACATTTGTCAACTTAAATCTGAGCTTCAGTCACATGAAGAAGCTCCTCCATTGGGTGTGGCGAGTGTCGTCATGACAACTCAGGAATGAAACAAAGCTCCTGGGTGCTTTGTTCAGCTCATGACTATAAGACCTGTCATAGAAACTTGCCCTGGGTCAACAGAGATGGTGTTACGCTGCTGTCCTGTCCTGTCCTTGAGGCATGCTGTAAAACTTGGTTACACGTACAGTAAGCTCTATTTACATTTGGATACAGTGACACACTTTTTAAAGAGTAGCACACACTGGAATAACAAATCAATGAGTACTAGTACTAGAACCATCAAATCTATATTGTGCTTTGATGACGAGAGGTGTCACAAGGTCCAATAACACTTAACTGATGTCACTTTTCATATGGTAAAACTAGTAAAGTCAGTTAGTTCAACTCAGTCAAATCCTAAAAACCATTTTACTGTTACTGCTGTTTCATGAACTTCTATCCCTTTTATTATTTTATCAAAAAATCCATGTGATTTAGTCTTTGGAATAGACTTTTCCAAGCACAAAATATAGGCCGTTTTTCAAGTCAGCTGCACTTTCCAAGAGTTAGATGAGAAGATCGACACCACTCTCATGTCTATACACTAAATATGAAGCTGTAGCCAGCAGCTGGTTAACCTGGCTTGGCATAAAGACTGGAAGCGGTCAGCTGGCTCTGCCCAAGGGTCATTAAATCTCCCATAAAACTGCAAGCTGTAAGTGGATTCTGTCACATTAAACAGCTGGGCTACCCATTTCCCCATTTCCAAACTTTATGCTAAGCTAAGCTAACGGTGGTAGCTTCATATGTGACTTATAGAGAGTGGTATTAATCTTCTCATCTAACTCTCAGCAAGAAAGCAAATAAGCAACTTTCCCAGAATGTCAAACTAGTCTTTTGAACACAGGGTCTCCGTCAGGAGAAATCTTTAGTGTTGAACGGAGCAGATCCCTCTGAGTCAAACATCAACAATGACCTAATATGTGGGCTTACAGAGCAGCTGACTGTGCCCTCATGGTTTTTGTTAACTTAGGTCTCAGCTCAACAAGACTCTGCAGAGCCTCGGTGTGGACAGTTTCTCACCTCTGAAACAGCAGCTCAATGAGGGTGCTGGCCGAGGTGAAGGCTCTGTAGGTGGAGAGGAACACACGGGTGAAGTCAGGCTCCTGGTGTTCGGTGTCCAGCAGGTGGGTGACCAGACGCTCCAGGGTGGCAGCCTTGAGCCTGCGAACCTTCACCGTGTGGTACTGGACGAAGCTGAAGGCTGTGGGGGGCTCTGCTGTGTCAGAGCTCGGCATCACGGGCTCCCTGCGCAGTGTGATGCCAAACACGGCACCGTCCTCCTCCTCCTCCCCCCACTCCTGCACTGGGTCCTGCGAAGAAATACAAGGTCATCAAGATCTGGCAAGTTATAGGCCAAATACATAATATGGCCTATTTTCCTAATTTCTTTGATAGTACAGGCTACTAAATAATGCACTTGAGAGCTAGTTGAAGTGTCACATAAAACAAAGTGGAAAAACAATAATTCACTGAACTTTTAGAAGAAGTGCACATTTGTATTTCTCAATATAATCTCAATTTGTGCAAATACATGCATTGCAGAAATGAAACTAAACTAAATATCCTCAGTATGTTTCCTACCTTATATAAATTCATAGCTTTCTAAACAGTCATGGAGCTCCTTCAACGCAGGTTGCTTAACTGAATGACTGTGACAATCTCACATATCTGCAACAAATACCTCATGACAAATGCAATAAGCCTTCAAACCGAGTAATGTCATTAAAAGGGTCAAACTCAATGTCAATTAATCTCATTCTTGAGATTCTGGCTGTGACCCAACCTTGAACTGTGACGCAGACAGACACCTGGTGACTGGACCGATGACTTGCCAGAGAGGCCTTCACTGCCCGACGTGTTTACGTCTATGACACAGTTTTTTTGTTAATTCAATTCTGTCTTTACACTTGTTTTGTTTTTTGTTTTTAAGGATAACAACAGCATCACATTTCCCCTCAAATATCATCACATGTTACAAACTTTAGAGAAACAATGGTAGGTGGTGAGGAGAGATCAGGAGGTCTTTGTTGGCTCTGAACTGGTCTTGAAGGGGAGAAGTGAAGGCACGCAAGCGTCAAGGATATGGACAACTATAATATCACAATAATTATTGGAAAATTAGCTCTGCGTCAGAGTGTTTTATTTGATAAAGAACATTTTATTTATCAAAGAGTGAAATTTATTGAAATAATTTTATGCTGTGTTTTACTGGACAAAACCCTGACATTTGCAAACAACGACATGAATAATATCTAATATCTGATAGTGTGGCGGCAAATGTTGATTTTTTTTGCAATCATTTAACACGAGGACCGAGAAAACATGAATAGCCTCACAGTATTGTCTGTATGCTTGCCTATTGCCAATCAGTTTTCGTTTTCTTTTTTTGGCTTGTCACACTATTCCACCAATATGTTATACTGTATGTTAGCATTTGTCTACTATGTCATCTTATATTCATATATAATATCTTATATTATTCTCATATATATGTCATTTTTTGTCACACTATTTCACCAATAAAAGGGAAAATAAATAATAATAACCTTGGGGTCCCATAAAAAAAGAAAAAAAGAAATGAACAATAATAGTTAATTAAACCCCACTAATACAAGATTTTTTTTTTTTTTTTTTTACTGTAACGTCATGTGACAAGTTAGTGGATGTTGGTACAAGATGTAAGAACATTTATAAAAATAATACGTTACACCTGTACTCTGAATGTGCTGACTGCAGAAGTCATTCAGGTTACAACTCATTCAGGAGACAACTGATAGTCCTAATTAAAACAGAGAAATAATAATATCAATCATTTAACTAATTTCCCCCTGGGGATCAATAAAGTGTTCTGATTCAAATTTAGCCTAGATTAAGACTTGCAACAGATGTGTTCTGTTGTGAAGGTAGGATTTATTGTCGGGCTGTTGAATTAGACTGTAAAAGCTAGGTGTGAATACCTGGTTGTCAGTCCATCTTCAACAAGTATTCACAGCCCTGGAATGAGGCTCTATGACTGGACTGGTAAAAAAGCATGTGTTGATACTCTCTGAGTTATCTGGCACACATCTAACAAAAGAAGTAGCCTATGCTTGAAAACACCTGATATCACATGACAGAAACTCAAGACAAAAACCAGTGTGCTAGCTGCCAAACACAATGAGACTGGTGGATCTACACAGCCTCCACTCATAGAAACCATGTTATCGTTGTGTTTGTGCCGGTGGCCAGAGAGAACATAATTACGTTTACTACTCGTGTAAACCCGAAAAACAAATAAAAAGTTTTACGTCATTAAACCTACCATCGATAAATGCCATTTTCCCATGTTTATTTCGCTCTTGTGAGTGAATAAATCCCAAACTCCTGCTGCTGTTGCTGTGGTAACAGCACCGCGGTGGTCAAGGACTCAGCTCCGTCCTCCGACAGCTCACTTCAGTCTGAATTATTTCGGACACTCTCATATTTGAGAAGGCGGTAAAATGTGAAGATGAATTATGTCCAGGCACAGGAGTTGAACACAGGCAGTGGACGAACCAGTTTGACAGCGGAGAAGGAACAGGGAATGAGCAGCACTTCACTTGGCGGGGCTAATGAGTCCAGTATGGGCGGGGCTAATCATATGGACCAATCACAATAAAAGGATACATGGTTTTATATTATATTATGCAGATTTTAAATATGAGGCTCTGACTGGAAATAAATGCCATTGTTACTGCTGATATTGTTGCAAGTAAAAACAAAACTAAAATCAAATAAAAAGTTAGAGGGCTACCTAATAGCTTGTCCCTATTACTTTAATTAATATTACAGTTATCAGTACAATTCTATCATTGTCAGCAGCTATTTACAGTATAGGTGGTGGTAGTAGTGTACACATGGGGTCAACCTATGAGCTCAGTGGTGGAAAAGTATTCAAACCCTTTAAACACTTTACCATTGCAAAAACTACTCAAACAGTAGAAGAGAAGTCCTTCATTTAAAAATAATATCACTTAAAGAAACGTACAGCTTCAAGAGTACAGTGCAGTAGTAAAAGTTATTGTAAATGTAAATATATATGATGTTTTGTCATTAATAAGACATCCAACAGTGTCGTGACTGTGGACCTGGGACAGCCAGTATTCCCAGTTAGAGATGAAGGCTGTGGGCTCTGGTGTCAGGATCAACAAAACCCCATAATGGTTCATATCCTGCCTCAGCTAGAGGCCGACAGTATGACTGCAGAATATGAATACAGCCTCACTTTTTTTGAAGCAGAAGATGTGCAGTCACGAACCCACGTATTATAACCCTTTGTAAGACTTTGAAACCTTTCATCCAAAAAAGAGAAAAGAGATATTATTCTGAGGCTTGACTGTCTACCTTATGACTTATAAGTGTTGGTATAAGACACATATTACATAATGAATTATTATTATTTTCATGGTGCATTAACATCCATGTGGGCGGCACGGTTGTGCAGTGGTTTGCAAGAAAGCTCTGGTTTTGGACCTGCTGTCCGACTTGGAGTTTGCATGTTCTCCCTTTGCCCGCGTGGGTTTCGTCCAGGGACTCCATCTTCCTCCCACAGTCCAAAGACATGCAGGCTAGGTGAACTGGTTAACTGGTGACTCTACATTGTCCATATGTGTGAATTTGAATATGAATGGTTGTTTGTCTAGCTTGTCATAGACTGGCAACCTGTCCAGGGTGCACCCCCCTCTTGCTTGTCAGCTGGGATTGGGTCCAGCTCCCCCTCAAAGGATAAGAAGTATAGCTAATAGGTGGATGGATGTGAATAGGTTTATAGAAATTTCTACCAAAACACAGAATCTAAGATTCTGTGTTTTGGTTCTGTGTAATCTATTCAATTCACTGTGGACATGTTGTTTCTAAACTTTGGCAGAGACAATATTGTGACATCTGGTGGCCAAACATTAAAGAGATATCTTTCAAAGAATACAATTTGCTCAGGTTGTCTATCTGGATCAAGAACAGGCCCAACAGCTTTAAACAAGCTACACTTTCTATCAGGAAATGTTTATTTGCAACTTTTCAAGATCACCACAGATAATTTTGCAGGAAGAGATTGAATGCAAGATTCTCATGGAGACATTTTTGTCAACTAGAAGCTACGAACAGTGCATGCCAATGCCTCTGAATCTAAAAGAATCCAGTCGGGACAGTTTTTCTCAACAGCTTGTAGCTTATGTCCCTGCCTATGGTGACTGGGGAGTGGTGGGGACATACCACATGAAACAGGTCTGCCGTGCTCCTAAAAAGTGAAGTCAACATTGTGGCTTCAACGAAGCACGTATCTGGAAAAATGTGTAAACTAAGAGCTTTTGGTGGGACTGAAAAAATTTCCTACATTAAATTGACTAGAAGCAAAAAATTATAGTAAAACTGACAAGCAGAAAAGATGGGATGTCTTTAATCAGGCCGTCCACTGCCTTTGTAGCTCAAAAGAGAAGAATGAGCTTTTTGTTTCTGTAATGAGTTTCTCTCCTTCTCTCTGAACTGAAAATCTACCATCATTCTCCCCTGTTTGTCCATGCCACCCGGCCTTTCTACAGAGGCCGAACAAAGGAGCAGAGAATCAGTGCCAGGAGAGACCCACAATTAGTACTTATTAGACACATGAATGGGTGATGAGGTGGCAGGCAGGCAATGAGCCAAAACACGATGATGCCGAAATATGCTGGTTGAAGTAACTTCCTCAAAACTTCGCACGGCTTTTAGCTGAAAATGTACAGTACACCCACAGGGATATGATCTGTCCACTGCAGTTCCTTCTCAGTGACGAGAAAATAGCTCCTGCTGTGAACGACGCCTCAAGTGAAAACATGTTCAGCATAATGGGAACAATGGTGGAAGTCCCCAGAGAAAAACCCAGTGTAAACAGTGACTGGATATATGACTGTTCCATCACAGTTTCAGATACAGATACAGTGAGTGTATCAGCAGCCAAATCAGCGCTCATAGTGATAGATTCATGACTTGTAAATGACAGAGGACACTAAATCTAATAGTAAACTTCAGGAAACAGTTAATTCAAATGATAGAGTCATATCAACAATTTAAAATAACATTACCTCTATACTAAAGAGACTGATGGGAGATTAAAGGGTAGCACTTCTAGGATGCCAACACATGTTACTGGTGTTGATGTTGGAACGGTTTGTAACACACAACACTATCTGACAACTGATTAATCTTTTAATTCAATTATCAAGGAAAATGCAAATATTGGTGTAGAGCTGGAATGATTAGTTGATTAATTGATTCACAATCAACAGAAGCAACAATATCCTTTGGGGTTTTGGATTGTTTGTCCACATCAATATGGACATTTCTCAATATCTCCTGAAATTTTATAGATCCATTAATTAAGAGGAGAAATCTGTAGATGAATCACTAATGAAAATGATTGTTTGTTACAGCCGTTTAGGTCAGTGATTGATTACTACCAGTCAAAGGTGTGACTTGATCTTTTCACTGAACTCTAGCAGTCAAACCAAATCCGTAATTTAATCCATTAACTAACATATAAATCTTGAAATTTTAATAACCAAATTCCCAGTGGATGTTCTATATCATATCATATCATATCTTATCATATTATACTGCAATATCTCCTAGTGCTAAGTGGAAAACCCCAGAAACGTTAATATTTCTATGATGACCTCTACAGACCTGTTTGACCAAAGGCTTGGAAAAACCTGGGTGTTTACAGTGGAGATGAGTGTATTGATGCTCTGACCTCTTTGTGTTATTTCCATGGATGATATTCTGACAACCCTGATGTAAGAAATCAGTTCAGGACCACTGAACTTAATTAAGATGTTTAAACGAGAGTATTTGTAAAATGCAACAAAATGAATGTCAGTTAACAATGTCAGATGAAGGAAGTCCTCTCTGGATGATGTTTGAAAGCCTGTGTAGTTTTGTCATAACTCACCTCATATTGCGCATCAGTGTCTAACATCTGGAAGCTCCTCAGCCACACACCGGGCTCCGTGTCCATGTGGACGTCCACGCACTGATTCGGCCTCAGCCACAGCAGCTTCCTCATCCTGCCCATCCTGCTGCGGAGGCCGCGGGACTCCCCACCATCACCGCCTCCACACACAGCGAGAATGGTCCTCATCTTCCAGCTCTGTGTCACGCTACAGGCCCACACACCTCGTCAGATCTCCCCCACACCTGCTGCCTCATCTGTGTCAGGGAGGAGAGCGTGAGTACAGTCAGCCACAGTCCCTCGCACTATCATTTTCTTTATTTCCAAACATCAGAGTAGTATCCAGGTCAGCTGAAAGCGTTAGCAACTTACATTATTATAAAACCCCCTGGTTTCATTAAACACAGACCAGCTCTAAAGAACTGGGTCAGTGGCAGTTAAACATGAGTATGAAATCACAATTACATTAACCATGCTGGGTTAGAAACAGGGCAAATGGCTCAGCCAATTAGCAGCAGCAAAGATAACATAAACAATTTGAATTCAGATAATTCCTTTCATAAGAATAAAGCTGCATGTAAAACCCCCTTAACTACAGACAGGAGCTACAACCTATAACATATAAGATCCTATTTTGTCTTAATGAACTGAGGAATTGTCTCTTGAACTTTATAGCTGGCAACAATCTGTGCCACAAACAAATATAAAATACACACCGTATAGAGCATATAAATGTCAGCTTTGCTTTTACTGAATTGACAGCACTGGCGCATTTTGTATTCTAAAGTGGCATGTTAATCACTTAAGGAAAACATGAAGACTGCAAGGAAAGAGTCTGTAACTTTACGGTCAATAACCATAAAATACTTCTTATAGGTATAAAATTCACATTATTCATTTACATATACAAAGCACAACCAATCGTAACTACTGAGTAGGCCTACCAGTGTTTCTTTTACCAGAAAAATCAGGATGTCGTAGCATTCAAATGATTGTTTTGATAAAATTAAACACCCACAAAAGTAAAGAAAATAATCACTTAACTGTAATTTTGCTCCTCCTGAATCAGCATCTCATGAATCCTGATGAAGGCCACGTTCAGAGCTGTGTCTCTCCAGCTGGACTAATCATGCAGAGACAGTGTGAAACTTGGATGAAGACTCTGGTATTTATCAGAGGACGGATTGTTCTTTGTGTTTGTGGGTGGGTGATGCTCTGCGCATGTTTGTGTGTGTGTGTGTACGTGTGTGTGTGTGTGTGTGTGTGTGTGTGTGTGTGTGTTGGGCTGGCCTCCTCCCTGTTTGGCTGTACTCTGAGATTTATAATTACATGCAGTTTTGATTGTATTTTACATCTCATTGTTCCAGGTCACAACCTCCTCACTAGAGTAAGACACAAATCCTCTGCCCTCATCTTCACCTGGACCATAGATACAAACACTGCAGGACAGGCTACATCAGGATGGTTTGATTCTGCTTAAAGAAAATGCACATTCAAAATAATCCATTCATTTTTCAGTATATATATTGATTTGAATTCGACAGGCTGATGATATTCAGTTTGTTGATAAGATCTTAAATGCGTCTTACCTGCGAGTGGGTTACAGTTTACTCTTCAGACAAGGTGAACGTAATAAAGCCATGACTGTCACGATGGAAAGGCTACACAGAGCGCACAGACATGTTTGATTGAGAGATGTTACGGAAACGCTGTCACGCTGCTGGCAGCGATTCAAACCCTGTACCAGGAAGCGCAGCCCCGCCTCCTCTCACTGATTGGTCGATACGCGCGGATGTATCGATTGACTGCCGATATATTAAACCTGTTAATGAGCCAGTCTGTGTCCGATATCATAGAGGATCTTTCCAAAAAATCTTTTGTTTAAACACGTTCAATTTAATTTCTTTTTTTTTAAATTTTATAGCATATTAAGTATATTTTAAAAAATAAGGTAGGCTATATGTACTATTTACATAATGATTAAACAGGTGGGTATGTATAGATACTCCTGGTCAAAAATTACTCCTACACAAGTGAAAGTTGTTCAGTCAATTTTTTACTCAAGTAATAATACCGGAGTCCTTGCTTTTAAAAATAGCCCACGTAAGTATTCAAAAATAAAAAATTTTATGTCAACGCATTGTTGTCTTGTTCCACTCATAACTCTGAAACAACCCACTGAATGCACTGACTTCTAACCCTGAAGAACATGTAGAATAAAAAGCTTGTAGAATATACTACAAAGCTTTAGAGTTGGTCGTAAAACCCATATTAATCAACATTTCAAATTTCTTTTTTATTTTATTTTACATGCCACACCCATCATATAATACCATGGCAGTGTTCTGACACACCTATGGCAATGTGTGTGTGTGTGTGTGTGTGTCCATCAAACAGATGATGGAATTACTATAGATGCAACACCCATAAGAAAAAAAACCCCAAACCAACCTGACCTACTTATATGCCTCTATCTTCTAACATAGCCATCATTAGGCCAAGTTCATACTGAGCTGTTTAGAAATAAAGAAAACACAACATGATGTAGGGTCACTTTATTTGAAAGGGTCACACAGCAAAATGGTTGAGAACCACTAGTCTAAATAACTAAAGGGTTTCAGTGAGTTTTATTTATGTATACACAATAATAAACTGGTTAATGGTTGAACATTGACTGAATAATTGCAATTATTTGGGGTGAGAGCAGTGGAATATAAATATGTGACACATGGGCCACTATAGGCTTAGACAACTGCTGTGTAAGTCAAGGCAATTTCATTTATATACCCCCAAATCACAAATGTGCCTCTGTATTCACATCATACATCATATTTGTAAAGTGCTGGTGTATCGATTTGCTGAAGATGACAGGGTGGTAAAAGTTCACTATTGAAAATGTATTATAGCCTAGAGCAAAAAAAAGAAAGAGCCATCTGTCAAGAACAGCATAAAAACCCCAATTTTGGGAATGAATGTGACATGAATCCAGCTGCATATGAGCACATACTACAAGCACAGCTGCCTGTATTTTCACCTCTCCTAGTACTGTACACACCCAAAGAAGCACCTGATTCTTGTGCTCCAACCAATCAGTCAAAGAGTTTTTGTTCACAGCCAAGAGTTATGGTTACATTGTGTAACTCAGTCAGAGCTGTCAGACGGTTACAGAGAGAGAACATCATTCTATGACATTCAGGTATCAATAATTATTGTTGTGCAAGAAACTCATAGAACAAGACACTCCACCTAACATCCAAGAGTTGGCCCTAACAACCTCAGAGCACTTGAGCAGAGGCAGAATCATTAGTGAGATACTGAACATAGCAGAGATAGTTCAGGTGTTAATGCTACATGTCTACAAACATGGGTGGCTTCACATGCAGCTTTTAATCCTATGTTACATTCCGGACAAAACATGAGTGTCTTTAGTTTTGATGTGATTTGTCACAGGTGTTGGATTTTCAGTGCAGGCTACAATGCATCATGTCTGTAAGATAAACTACTACTATATTTAAAGAGAAAAACTAGATTAGTCGTCTCTCCTACACACTGCACAGCTGTGTATCATAAAAAAAGAGTTATCAAAATAAAGTTAGAGCATTGTTCTGATTGATTTTATTGGTTTTCCGTGAGGCTGCAGGGTGTTAACTCTGAACAGTGAAAAAGAGGTGGAGCGACGAGTGTTGGTGCAACAGTGACACCTGACAGAGAACATTACTGCTGTCACAACAAATCCACTAATAACCAGCATTAAGCTACTGGAACTGTAGACATGAAACATTAATTGGTTAAAATAGCAATGTGAGACCAGGGAAAGTCATTATATGTTCTTTCTCCTCAACATAAGCTAATTTTACACTTAAATCAGTTTTTGTTCCTTATTTCTTCAAAGTATTGAGACTCTGGCGCTGGATCAGAACTTGCCCTTCTTCTTCTTCCAGGGCTTCTTCTTGGACTTAGAGTCAATGATCAGCTGAGACTGGCGCTTCAGTTCCTCCCGTGAGATGATGTCAACCTCGTCCTCTTCGCTCTCGACCTCTGAGACACAAACAGTGACAATTTAAAAAAGAGAGATGTAGATTGCGTGTGTGTGTGTGTGTCAGTGGTTCAGAACTCACCATCGTTGAAGAGGTCCAGTCCTTGGTCCTCAGGGAGCTTGACTCGGGTGTTGCAAGTAGGCAGTTTCCTCTCAATCCTGATGTAGAACTGCTCAGAGTAACACACAGACAGAGTGCAATGATGAATGATTAGCACCAGTGACACAAGGATTTCCTACATTTTCCAGCGTACCATGGCTGATGTGTCTGAATCTGTCGATAGCAAGTGAATTTATTAATACAGCTCAATTTTTAAATCTATAGGTTCTGTTCAAAAAAACATTAACCACTGTTTTTAAGTAAATTTACATATTTGTATTCAACTATTATGATGAGTTATCATGATAATAATTAGCATTGAGTCCTGGAGGGATTTTGGTTTCTACGACCAGAAGGCCAGTCTTTTCTAGACTTCAGGTTTTCCTTAATGATAGACGTACAACACCATGACAACCAAGCAAAGCCCAACAGCAACCGTCAAGCAAACAAGGCGTGCTGATTTTCAAATTATCAGCTCAGAGTTGCGTCAGTTATACAGATTATGCCTCGTAAAATGGACCTGAGAGTAAAATAGCCAATGTCATTAGTAAGTGGCCTACAGACCGTTGCGTGTTTGCTATGGTAAACTCTGATATCCCATGTTCTCAAACAGAGAAGGTTCAGTTGAGCGTTAGTAATCAAGAACAAACACTTGAGCTTGCTCTGACGGCTGCTTTTCCATTCAGATAAACTATGCAAGCACAGCAGCATGCATGCATACATGCTCAGCCATGCTGTGTTCATGCGTTGCACTGTGTAATGCTGTAATGCAGGTTTAAACGAGAGCCCCAACATTTGCCAGAACTGCATTTACCATTGGAAGTTGAAGCTGTGGTTTTTCTGCAATTTTTAAGACCATTTTAAAACCACACAGAATGTAAACTAATACAATTTCACAGTTATACCAGCCAATATATGACAGTATGAGGGAAAACCAGTAGGGCTGATATGGCCTAGAATTATCTATCATTTTATCACATTTTATCAGTACTTCCAGGCATTATATAACAATAATTCCTAATGATATAACTGCTTAAATTAAGGCAAAACTGTACTCAAACAAAGGGCTGGATTGATTAACCAATTAAAACTAATTCATAATCTAATTTAAATTAGTTTCAGATGTGGTGAAAATGGACACTTGTCCACCAGGACGTGATGACCTTCCTACTGTAGCTACAGTAGCAGTAATGACAGTGTTTGCTGCAGGCCTGATGGTGCTGACTCAAACAGTCCTTGTGCCAACACTCTGCTAATGAGAACAGTGTGTACGTTGTGATTCATCTAATGATGTGCCCACGCATCGCCCACACACCTGTTGCTAAAACTACGCAGAGACATTCTGCAAAAGTGTATGAGGATTACCTGTGCAAAATGCAAACCAGTTTTGACATAATCTCCAGTCCCTGAACCTGTACTTCAAACCAGTGTGATGCCAACTGACCCTCACCTCCTCTTTCTCCATCTCCTTCATAATAGCAGCCAGATCTTTGCCTTGAAGCTCCTCCTGCAGTAACTGCAACTTCAGCTCGCACTGGGTCATCAGCTCCAACACAAACTCATCTGAGTCTGGAGACACATCAGACACTATGTCCTCACTCTGGAGAGAAATGGAAGAATAGTGAGCAGACATAAGCTTGATTGGCACCAGGAATTTTGAGAAGAAAGGAATAACAACCAGTTATCAAAATGGGGGAAAAGAATATAGTCATGATGGTATAAGTCATATTTACCAGTGCGATGTGTTGAAGTTTGTTTGCCAGGTGCTCCACTCCGGCTCGAATAGTCCTGAGGGTTTTAACCAGCCAATCCAGGCGCTCTTTAGCTGCATCGCACCTCTGCTGCTGAGCCTGCAGTTGCTGCTCACACTCCTCCAGGATCTGTTGGTCACTTTTGAAGCGACAGAAAAAGACAGTGACAGAGAGAGAATAAGTATCCCACAGCTGCATACATGACACCTTCCTCTACTACTGTCTCGCTGTGTCACCTGGAGAGTTTGGCCTCTCCAGAATATTTCATATCCTGAAACTGTTGGTTCAAGAGCTCCCTCTGCTCCTTCAGCTGCTGCATGACATTCTCATTCTCTCCCTTCAGCTTCTCCAGATGCTGGTGTGTCTCCTTTTGTGAGATAAAGCGCTCCACTATCTCCTATATGCAGAGTACATGAAAGAATGTATTATGTAAACACTGATAGTAACTTCTTAAAAGTATCAATGAAAAGCATTACACAATAGATATAGTAAATCTTTATGTGTCCACATCCATACCTGTATATCTGTGACTCCAGTGGCCTCCTTGATGCGACGGAAGGCCTCTTCAAAAGTGGAGATGGCCTTCTCCTCTTCACCTGCCATCCTGGTGGTGCTGCGCTGGGCCTCACTGCTCAGCTCATCTGGCTGCATATTTGCTCTCTGGATCTGCAGGTAGCAAAGTTTACAACCAATCCAAATTACTCATGTTCACCACACATGTAATGAGTGTTGTAGGCCTGTCTGTGGTCATTCAGATATTTGCATGTTTAATCACAAGTGTACATGGCTGGTGACCAAGTGTTTAACCAAAAGAGGGAACAACCTCAAAATAAAAGCATACACCAGAATAATATTCTTAAATTGCACGTATTGCACAGTACGTAATATCATGTGTATCTTACCCTTCTATCAACTTTTTCAGCCTGGGCCTTGCGCTCCTCAACCTTTTTCCTGTAGCTGGCAATAATACGCTCTCTCTCTTTGCGCTCCTTGTAGAGTTGTTCCTCCTGCTGCTGTAACTCGGCCTAGCAGGAGGAAGAAAGGGAAGGAGTGATGGGCACGGAGTGAGGGAAACAAGGGAAGGAGAGAAGTAAAACCAGCACAGTGAGACAGCAGCGCATTAGTGATGACTATAATTCATAAGTATAGGATACACAATAGAATACAATACACAAGAATGATGCCTCACATTGCACCTTTACCCAACATCATGTCTTTAGCTGTGCTCTTATTTTGAAGAAAAAAAAGACAGAAGAGGGAGCAACATTGATTTGGAAAAAAAATTGTTGTTTGAACAATCCATAGTGATTGGATATTGTAATGTATGTGAACTTAAAAGTACACAGGTGAATGAACACAGAAAAATTATACAATATTACTTATGACAGCGGTGATGACAGTAATGGTGAGCGAATCATCCCTCTGATGCCTTTACTGGAAACATGCATGTTGTACAACTTGTAGAGTAAGTCATGGCTCACCTTAGCAGCCTCTTTAGAGAGCTGGGCGTCATTGTTCATAACCTGCAGGTTGTGAAGCTCCTGTCTGTGGTTCAGGATTTCTGCTTCCATACTGTCCAGCTGGCCTTGGAAAGTCAGACTCTCCTCCTGAAGTGGTGAACATGGAAAAGTGAGGGACGGACAGAGAAAAGGACAGAAAATATGTACAGGAGGGAAAGAGAGAGGGAGGAGATGTGTGAGAATAGATAAGATTTTGTAATTAAAGCCTAAGCTATTAATGTGTTAACATAACAGCAAAATGTATAAATATTTAAAAATAAGCATAAGAAATTAAAGTGTGACATTTAAGTATTCAAGAAACTACAGTATCTGTTGACATAAATTCTTGAATACAAGAGCTCAACTTAAGTGCAAACAGAGGTAAAGTGAGCTTGGGACAGGAAGTAATATTCCACTGTGGATGTCTCACTCGACATCTGCAAATCACAGACACATATTCCCACATAATGCACAAAAACAGTACTCCAGCGACATTTCCAGCAAGTGAGGATAAGTTTGTGTGATGCAAAACATTATTTTCAGACTAAAAATGTGCATGTTGGACAAACCTGCAGGTGACTTTTGAGTTTCAGGTAGTTAGTCATGATGTTCTCAGCCTCCTTGCACTTAAACTGGGTCTTTTCCAGACTGTTCTCAAGTGCCCGCAGATTCTGAAGACACACACACACAGACATAGCATTGTTTACAAAGATTTTTATCTCTGTGTGGATTCATCTGTCACCAGGAAGACAGATAATTAGCATTTTTTGTGCTTTGAATATCTCTACAGTGAGAGGTAAATACTATGGCATCTTCCTCTTTTCTACGAGTGCGCGCATCAGCAGACTGTGCTCCACTGCAGCCCTCTGGTTTCTTTCTCTGGTACTCCATCTTAAGGTCTTCAAGGCGCCGTTGGTAGGTCTGGGTGGTGTGTTTTAGGGCATTCAGGCGCTTCATCTTTGACAGCACCCTTTGGTCCAGTGTTGTCAGGGCCACCTGAGTAAAAGTGTTAGAGGCAGACATACAGACAGGGAGAGAGAAACAGATTGAGTTGAACAAGTTAGAAACTAGTTTGAGAACTCTTTTCTGAGGACATATACGATTTTAAATTTTGTTTTTACAAAGTTATCACCACAGGCTAAGGTGTAAGGACAGTAATACCAAAAACATTTTGTTGTCTTTTATATTTATTCTCCTTCCTCTCACCTTCCCTGACATGTTGCGGTAGGCATCCTTCTCCATGCCTCTGTTATGAAAGGCCACTTTGATGATGTGTTCATCACCCTAGGAGGCAATACACCAAAGTGAATTACAGTGTAACTGCTGAGAAAGCTATGATCTGTTTAGTTGTTGCTATAAATAAATGAGAACAAAAAAAAACAAAACAAACAAAGAGCTGAAAAATTAACCTCAATTCAGCGTGGATATACTAAACTTACAGCATTAGCCTCTGCCAGTTTTCTGTACAGCCTCTTGTTCTCCTGCCTCAGGTGGAGGATGGACTCTCTGTTCTTCTTGATGGTGGACTGAGAGCTCTCATAGTATGCAGCTCTGTCGCCCTCTGGCGGACACGTTTAATCGTTACACCAATAATATGTCTCATTATTTACTACTTATACAATTAACCAGCTGCTGTTTCTGTTGGATTTAGTCATGGGATAAGTTAAGGTGGCAGGACACATTGTCACACGAAATATGATCAAATTAACCTAAACGTAACAGCTAGCTAACTGTAGCAGAGCACATGTCCTTTAGCATAAACTGATATCGACGCTCAGACTATTTTGAAACAAACTTACCAAGCAGTTGGATTTTACGCTGCATCTCCGTTATTTGGTCATGCAGCGGAGGTTTAATTGCGTTGCTACTGAGCGGCATTTTTTTCTTTTACTGTTGAAAGTTACACATTTAACAAAGAAAATAAAACCCACAGTCAGCGACAGCTCAACCTGAAGGTAGAACTCTAGTAGACTCCAGTGTTGCTTAGCAACCTGTACACTTTAACCCTGTGGGTGGAGCGCTACAGTCACTTAACAGTTTTCATGAAAAATTATGCGTTTATTTGAAAAGTAGAAAACACTATAGCAGTAACTTAGGGCTATATGTCTATTCTTAGTTACTAAATTCACCAGTTAACAGTTTCTTTCTTTCAGTTCATGTTAAAAACTAACAAGTAATAATGGGATCCATATAGACAGATACAAGAAGCTATGGGCCGAGGCCTATATTTTGCTTGATTATGACAACTTTAGAGTTTTATATCTATATTCATATAACATAATTTTATATTTAAATGTTATTTTTCAGGACTAGCAAGTATTTTCCCTCAAATGAGCATGAGTGCTAAAAGCAAACAATTAACATGTTACTTTACCCAAAGAAACCTAAGAAACAATTGTCTTTTGTTCTTTGAACACTAGTATGGTAACACAAACTTTTATTAGTTTACAACAAAATGAGAGGCAGTGTAAAACTTTACAGACTTAAAATGTATACATTATTCCTGGCTATGTTTTATATCAAGTGGAGATTATGAACAAAAAAGAACACAAGCCATATAAAAATAAGCACTGCAAGTTCAAGTTATGTTACATATGTAATCTCTAAAGGCTTTAAGAAATATACTAAGTTTTTAATTGCCTGCAATTTAGCAACTTTGCTTTGGTGAGTTAATTTCAAACAGTGCAATATGTTTAGTTAAACTGATAAAGCACAGCTTTACTCGTGTATCAGGTTACATCTGTTAAAAACTGGACATATCATTGAAAGATCCTGGACCCTCCGAAGCTTCCATAATAAAATGCATGACAGAAAACACACGAACAGAGAGACAACAAAGACCAAAGTGTATGATGAAAAAGAAAAACATGACTTTTTACAGAAAGTTATCTTCTATAGTCTGTAACTCAAGCTCCTAAATTCCTTCTGTGATGAAGTCACACTTGTTGGGCGGGTATTGGGAGACAATGACTTTAAGAGTTTATAACAACATACCAAACGATCAATAATGTACAGACAGAATCTCATTTGACAGCAAGACACAATAATTGTGTACCTACATAATGTGGCACAGGAAATGGCACAAAGTTCCTCCTTTTCTTCTGCTTTTCACCACACACGCACACAAACACACACACACACACGCACACACACACACACACACACACACACACACAGAAAGCTGTGACTTAATCTACAAATTTGGCCTCTTCATTGGACTTCTTCAGTAGGGTGAGCAGGTTCTGCGACATGAAATATGGCCTCTCCGCTGATCCATCGTTCCGCTCTAGGTCTTCCACTGTGACACGGACAGAAGAAGTTGAGGGACAAACATGGTAACACTGAACTGTAATTTAACCATGCGTGTATTTATGCACTGTCTGTGATCAGTTTTGTCTTTTAGCTACTTTATATTGAAAGGGGCACTCCGGCAGTTTTACAACTGCACTACAGAGACAATTGGAGTAACTTAACACTAAAAAAGCCTGTTGGGCGTGGTCAGAAGTGTCTTTTGTTGCACTTGTAACCACATACAACAGTGATATCACAGGGTCCTGGAGAATGCCTGTGCATCACTGCAGTATGGTGAGAAGATAAACAACCAGAAGATAAACACCAATCATGTGGTGTTAAGTTAGTCTTTAAAGAAAATAAAGAATGCTCTAAATCAGATGTTCCCTTGGGATTTGGACCCTGAAAAGGGTGAAAGAAATATTTGAGGGGTCATGAGATTGGTTAAAAAAAGGAAAAAAAAAATTATTTTCCAAAAATTTTTTATTTTTTCTGTAGAAGCTCAGATATCCTGATTATTGTCCCTAACATGGGTCAAGTTGCACAAAGCCAGAGTACTACACTTCCCATACTGCAACTCAGTCCCTTTGTTTGTAAATTCCAAGCCTTCAGTTTGTAGCAGATGTTTCATTAAAAATTTTCAGAGCGCTCCTCCCCATTAGACATGTACAACTGTTTCACTGAGCAGTACTTCAGTCATGACTCTTGCAAAATTGTTGGAGTGCCCCTTTAAGACAAAATCAGTCCTGTCTGATTCTGTTGGACATGAAAACTCACCTGCTTCCGAACGCCAAACCACCATATGACGCACACATATTTACCCATAACAGAACTACTATGATTAAATACAATCACCTTTAATTAAGATTTACAGCCAATAAATATGGAATGTCATCATTGTTTTCAGTGGAAAATCAACTTTCACAAAGTGGCAAACAAGAAAAAAGGTACAAAAGCATCCAGAGAAGATGTTAGTTGCGAGCATTCAGAAGGCCATGTCAACACCATGCAGCACTTATAGAGAGAGAGAGAGAGAAAGAGAGAGAGAGAGAAAGAGAGAGAGAGAGAGAGAGAGAAAGAGGACAGGGACAGAGCAAGGTAGTTGGAGTCAGTAAACAATGGTGGAGTCCGCAGAGTCTGAGAGGTCATGATGGCTGCATCATGGAGACACAGTCACAGCACTTACGCCAGTCAGTCTGAAATACCAAGGCAAGTAGGTGGCAATACAATACATGGGATCCCATCTTGGCGAGGATCTCTACAAGACTGAAGCCAAAAAATACATCATAGACATACACTACTGTGTATATACACGTTCCATGGGGGAAAAGGATCCAGTATCCATACAGTATATCAAACATGTCTGTAACATTTTGGCGTCAGCTGGTATTATTGTAAACAGTGAAAGAGGTTCACCATCGACTGAGAAGTGTTTGTTCCGACTGTGTACAGTACTCAAGTGGTTCTGTAGTGCATTTGTCAACAGGATTAAGACAACAAATATTAGTGACAGTAATCAGGCACAGGTTCAGCACTCACAATGTTCTACAGATCTTCACGATATAAAAACCAACACTGTTCTAAAACCAAGACAAGCTACAGAGATGCACTGGGCTTTTGACCTGCTTCGACCTTCACAACCTTCTCCAGCCGGACGTCACACCGCTCACATAGCAAGGCCGTCTGAAATTTTAGCTTGTTGTATGCCGTACATTTATCAGGTCCATATCACAAAGTTGTAGGGACAGTTCTTTCATTCTTTATGCTTTATGAGGTTTACCAAGCCTCACTTTTGTTTTACCATGACATCTACTCCTGTGGTGCAGCGGGAGGGTTTTCTTCCTTCGATTCCTCTGTTTCCTCTTCCTTTTCACCAGTCTCCTCTTTCTCAGCCTCCACAACTGGTGGTGACGCCTCCTCCGCTTTTTCTTCTTCCTGTTTTACCTCCTGCTGTTCCGCTGCTTCTTTCACCTCGGCGTCTTCTTTCTTTTCAGCCTCCTCGTCTGCCTGACCGACTTCCTCGCTCTTCTCCTCTTTTGGCTCTTCGGCGTCTGTCTTGGACTGCAGCGGCTGCTCCTCTTCGTTGTCCTGCTTGAGCACCACCTGCTGTTTCAGTTGGATCGCTCCGTCTTCTTGCTGCTGAAGAGGTGTTTCCTCCTCCAGTTTCACCTCGTCCACTTGCTTTGCGGAATTCGCCTGCTCAACACCGTCGCGATCTTCCTCCTCCGGCCGTTTTGTTTTGGAGAGGATCTCGTGCAGCTCGGGGGACATGAAGTAAGGCCTGTCAGACGAGCCGTCGTTTCTTTCCAAGTCCTCACCTTTTGAGTGTGTGGGGATGCGTTTGCAGTGTGTTTGATTGGGTTAATGGAAAATTAGGGGGGAAATGAAAACATGAAATAAAGGGAATGTGTGAAAATAAAAGTAAAGTGAAATTAATGGGAGAAACGAGACAAAGAGAAGAAGAAGAGTCAGAAACATGGCAGGAAGAAGAAGAAACCAGCAGCTCAGCTTGAGACCTTGAAGAAGAGGGACGATCTGCAGGAGATCTTGCCAACAAATGAAGGCAATGTTACTCACAGAAGCAGAGGAAGAGCGTGTCCACACACATGGCGTACACACTGAAGAAACCATGGGCGATGAGGTAAGATCCCACTACCAATGTCTGGGTGAAGAAAATCACATATGTCAACCTGTGCTGAGGTGAGCTCAAAACAAAGGATTAAATCATACAAATATAATGTTATTATATGTTTCTTACCAGTATTGGCACCCAATAGTAGTTCAGAGATGGAGCAGCATCCTCTACTGCTTTGATTCTTCCAGAGAAGAAGAAGAAAGAGAAAATCCCTGTACAGAGAAAATAATGAGGATTTGTGGATTTAAACTAGAAAGCCAGACTGGTCACTCTCCACTGGTTTAATAAATAGATACTTTGGGTCTAAAAATAAAATATAAGTAAAATCTCCCTTACCAACAATGCCAACAATGAGGAGCTTCCCAAGAAACAGCAGGAAGTCAGTCACTTTGTCTAAAACAGCCACCCTGAGTTGAAATGGGCACAGAGCAGAATGTGAGAGTGAAACAAATAAAACGAGGCTAAAAGTAGCTTAAATAGTGAATAAATGTAGTCTAAAGCTTATAGAATTAAAAATTGTTGATATTAATGTAATGAAATCCCACCTGATGATGTTCCTCATGAGAAGGAAAAAGGCATTTCTAGCTGAGGGACAGAAACTTTTTCCATAGATGGCAATCTAGAGAAGAAAAAAAAAGCCTTTTTAAAATCCGACCACACAGAACATCGATCATGCTGCTGTATCCAGTTGCAAGGACTCACCATGATGTAGGCATTCCTGTTAAGGAACTTGATACATTTCTCCAGACACCAGAAGCAGCACTTCATGCAGCTTAGCAGGAATTTAGCAAATTTGTTCTGAGCACCTGGAAGATGAGAGCCATGTTATCACTATATGTGATCACTGCAAGAATAATCTGACTATTGGCTATGTTCAGGTCATATTTCGGTAAACCAAGTTACAAGCACCTGTGATGCCATGAAAGTTTCCCTGTTGCTATAAATACATCAGAAAATACAGTGGAATAGAAGTGTGAGGAGGTTCACTGTATGAGAGGTGCATGCATCCAAAACCAGGAGTCAAAAGTAACAACAAAATCCTAAATGGATATAAACATAATTACTGATGAATATAGGACAATGATGAAGGTATGCAGTCAGTCAATATTTAGTGAGTCGTCTTCTTCTGATGTTAAATCATCTGACCTTTCAACTTGTGATCCAGATACTCCAGAATGACCCTGATGACCTGAACCACAGACAAGATCAGAGAGCCAAAAGCCAGGGAGCCTGTGTGGTATCTATACAAAAGGATGAAACAAGAGGCCGACTGTGAGCATCAAACACTCTTCTCCCATCACACAGGCAGGCAAACCCACCTACTGACCTTCCCATCTGTCGTACACGGAGAGAGATTAACCCAAACCAAAAATTTAGAGTCAACACCATTCTGACTTTGCAATAGAGAACACCATTAGGGTCCCAAAATATCACTTGCCGTTTTTATATAGCTAGAAAAGCACTGAGTTGATACACAACTACAACTACATACATACACTGTACATGCATGTGCACAGACTTTTCACAAATAAATTACAAATCCATCTTCTAACCTGAGGGCGCGTCCAAGCGAGGAGAAGATGGGGTAGGCAGGAATATCATCAGGCTTCTTGAAGGCCCAGTAATATGAGGCGAAGGCCCCCGACAGAGTGACCTGGCCCAGTGCCGTCACAAAGTTGGCGCACCAGAAGAACAGGAAGACGTTGTAGAACTGGAAGAGGATGAGATATTTGTGGTAGACGGTCTCACCACCGTAGAAGGCAAACAGGCACTCTGCATCTGGACACTGAGCTGAGGCGTTGGAGGTGTTGAACGTCTGGAGAAAGAGAGAAGGTAAACTGTGATGAAAACTGCAATGCTATCCAGGTAAACAGCATAAAACTGCTTCTTCCTAAAATGTGACATATATTAAGAGACTGCGTGGTTGGCTCTTTGGCAGACTCTGAAATTCTACCATCCCACACACATCTTCTAACGTTACATTTAATAGGACTTTGACATTTAGAGACATACCTTGGGGTCGCATGTCTCTCGTGAGTACTCGCACTCAGAGGTGTTGAACACTTTGTACACCTGCTCATTAGAGGTGGACAAGAAACTGGTCAGAGCTGTCAAGGAGACAACAAGGGGAGGACGTCTTTCAAAAGGTCACGATCATCTATTCATATTGAAATGCTACACTGGGAATAATTTATTTTGTAATCATCTTTGATAATCATCTGAGAAGTGAAAGGATACACAGCAGTGATGGCCCAGTAGGCAATCACCACGGCCAGCAGGGCAAAGGTCAGCAATGGGTAGAACAGAGATGACATCACATGCCCAACGGCTCTGGAAAAGAAAACAATGGACGAAGTGTTTTGTTAACAAGCTTAGATATATTATATATATAATTCTCTGCTGTAATGAAAATAAATGTAATCAAATTAAAGCAGCGTTAACTGATTTTGTTTGGCCTGCTGGGGTTGGTAGAGCTAGCCTCAAACACAACCTCGACGTGTACTGTTCACTATCATCACTTTAAACATTTGTAATGCTAAATGTGTTTAACAGCTGCTTCTTTACAAATCCAGGAGACTTTGTGTTTCCTGTCACCTGATGAAGTCTAATATTCACCTCCTTTTAGCTATATTTTGGTCTCCACCATGTACAGAAGGAAATATCTAATTCTCTATGTGATCTGCTAAGAACTGTGTCTGTCTGCTATTTGGTGCTGGACAGGTGGAGTACAGTGGACAAGTGAAAACCGCTGCCTCCTGTGGCAGGACACAAGATTGATGAGAGCTGTGAGACTGAACCTGAACAGTAAAGTTGTGGGCTGGAAAACCAAAACAATGAGCTGAAAGAAGCGCTTCGTAGAGATGAGGGGAACTGAAGAGCTGGATGATACTTTTCTCAGGGTTTGTCACAATGAGTGACTCTTATCACACAACACAGTTAAATGATTCATTGTTGGACGGATATTTGTTGGTGCAGCTTTAAAATAAGTGAGCTGGTCCAGTCACTTTTCCACTTCATCTCAGAAAACATATGAAAATGATGCTGCAAAATAAACAATTTGAATAAATTCCCAACTGAGACTGACCTGCTGGCCTCTTTGATGAGAGCGATGGCGATTAGGATTCTCTTCCTGAGGAAGATGAGTAGTAGGATGATGATGAATTCCACAATAGCGAGGATGATCACTGCAAGTGAATGAAACAGATTAACAGGACATATGGACAGTTCATACAGAGTTATATTACTGAGTGAAAGCATGTTTGTGCTTACTGAAGGCCAGCCAAGTCTGTCTGATCTGCAGGTACACAGAGAAGTCCGTCTGCAGGCCCAGGTCACGGATGGTGACGTCAGCGCCAGGCTCTCCCTTCAGACTGGCAAATTCCATGTAACAGTGGAAAATACCTACAAACATTGTTTAAATATTTACTAATCTTTTTAATTTCATTTCAATAAAAGGAGTAAAAAATATTGTCTTGAATAGCAACTTTATTATTTTTTAAAGGCTGAAGACTTACCATATCCTATGACTAGAATAACCAAAACAATCATGACCCAGACCATGACGCCAGCCAGGAACCGCAGCAGGACGATGAAAATCAAGCTGACCACCATTGCTATCACCAGACCACTACAGAGCGTGCACACATCAAACATTTTAACATATTGACAGTTTGACAGGAGCCTTACATCGTTTTAACCTGTGATCTTTCTGTTATGGTCGTGCATAATTTGTGGTTTTTAAGTGAAGGTCAGTCTTGAACTTTCAGATGTTTTTCACACACAATGATGAGAACATTTCAGCCATGATAAGCCATTTGTGTTAAGACAAGTGCAGAGGTGACTTATCATTTCTAGTGACAACAAACCAAAATCTTCTCATCAAAAAATTGTACTTGAACATTAATTAAGTAACGCTGTGTGACTGTAACCAGTGCAGAGTGGGCAGACTTACAGCAATATCCAATGCCAGGACTGAGTGTAGTCTTCAAAAATTCTCATGGCCACCTGTCGAGCTTCAACAACAACATTTGACTTCCTGTAAGAAAAGGAAATGAAATGAAATCCAACCACAAGAGTCTAAAATTAATTCAATATTTGCCATTTATAGACCTGGGAAACTGACTAAATGTTTCAACAGTTTAACAGACAAAAAAAGGCCTATAACTGAACACATTAATAGATAATACTGTTAGTTGAATAATTAATGTAGCGAGAAAAATATGTGTGTGTGTGTGTGTTTGTGTGTGTGTGAGCTCCTAGCTAAGGCTAACATTCAAAATATGAATATCAAATGTAGAATAACTTTTACATTGGCACATTGCAACTTAAGATGACATAATTTGATTTGGTGGTGTAGCTCTACTGTCAAGCCCTGTGATACTGCCAGCTGTGAGAATCTAGCATAACAACAGTAGGCATACTCATCATCTTGATAAATAACATGCAGGGAGCAGTCCCCAGAGGGAATAACGCTGATAGAAAACACTGACATAAAGACCCTCCAGGCTGAATTCAAACTGAGCAGAACCAAGGCAGACGCAGGCTGTAGCAAGCACACACTAGTGTAGAAAGTAAATGAGAGCATAAAGGCCTTTAAATAGGCTGTCAAATCAGTGCAGGGAGTTATGGTGGTGATGTGATATACCAGCTGTCAGCTGACACAATTCAGCATGATGTTTGACGTGAATGTCCAGCAAGAACTAGATCATTTATCCATCTAAACAGCATTTTCTCTGCATTTGAAAGTGTCCACTTTTACAGTTCAGAGTACAAACTGATGTCTTTAGTCAGACCAACACTCTAAGACCAAAATGAATTTACTTTAACTAGACAGAAAAAGTTGTTAATTCAATAATGAGTTAAGGTCAGAACTTACTAATATTTAATCAATATATCTCAACGTGCCAACTTCCAACTTTCCTGCCTAAATATTTTAAACGTATTTTACATAAAGCATTTTTTCACTGTGATGCATTTGACTTCTTAGGATTTAGAAGACAAAAAAACTAAATCATTTTATGCAATGAAGAAAACATCTGAAAGATGCTTTGGGAGGGAAACTGGAAAAACCAACGGCCAAATGTTATCTGTCCTTACAGTTTGCCTAATGTTGTAAATAGTCTGCTAAATAAAATAGTTGTACTTGCTGCTACATAGTGTGAGCTAGCATTAGGCTAAAAACAACATATATGTGCAGTACCACTCACTACACAAGTGTGTACCAATCTTTCGACTGGTACTGTATATGTATGTATATGTTTCCGTACAGTGAACAGGACCTACTTTGATGCCTCCAGCACCTCAGTGGCGTTGATATTGTGACCCTCTCCGGCATCAATACTGGTTTCATTGCCTACCACCACCACGCCACCTTTCATCGTTCCCAAGGCAGGAAGGCAGCGACGCGTGACTGTGGAGGGAGGAGAGGATCAGTATTGATGTGGTTCTATGTGGGTGGGTGAAAAGTGAGCACAGGGAATCTTGAACAAGCGTCTCACTTACAGGCTTTACTGGGCATCAACATGGCAGGACACAAGCCATCCCTCAGGATCTCAGGAGTAGTCTGAGTAATGTAAAACAGCCTTCAATGTAGTTTTTGATTTTTTCGGGTTTTATCGTGTGTTTTACAGAATCGTTAAGCATGTATTGAATATGAATAACGTGAATAATCGAATTATTTACCATTTTGGCAAAGTCCACTCCCTCCTTGCAGTATTGTTTGTAGTTTTCACGGTCTTCTTTGCTGCCCAACTTGATAACTTTCACCAAGGTAAGATGTCTGTCAGGACATCTTTCCACACATAACTGGACACGACATATAATCATGACAATTAATGACACTGTTAGAGATATATATATATATATATATATATATATATATATATATATATAATCTGATAGATTAGCAGATCCTGTTTCTGACCTGTGTGGTGGGACACTGAAACTCCAGCAGAACCAGAGGACTGGCACATTTCAGTATGTTGAAGTAGAACAGAAGAGGCTTCTTCCTGTTGAAACAGGAACATCAGTGAAAGAAAGCTATTATTAGGCCAACATAATAAATGAATGTCTCTAAGACCCAAATGAGGGGCATCGGATTACAATAATATTTATCTGCAAGGAACACAAGATAAGATGCACCTAAATTGGTACATTTACACTATTAGACCATTCATGTTGCCATGAGACTCACTCCAGATGTGTTCCAGCTTGTCCACAGAACTCCCCCCTGCTGTCTGTGGGATAGATCACTTTCCTGGGGTCACCCTGAGACCAGGCTGCATGGAGAAATATAAAAATCACTCAGGACAAATGTGGATATTGAATCAAATGACAATATATATTCATGCTTATTACCACCATTGGTGCTTCAGATCTTCTATTAATATTAAATAGACTGTTTTCTGACAAATTTGCAAGTTTGTATATTTAAATCAAACCCCATCCCCTAAAGGCAGACTGTGTTTGTGCTGTGCCAAGGACGTGGAAGAACGTTTGCCATCCTCAGAAGCAGATAGACAAAGCATTATGTCTCGAGGATGTAAACAACTCACGCACGCACGCACGCACACACTCAATGATCACTGCTTTTATAATACTAATTTTCTCATAAATTTATGCTGTATATTTAGTGCTGATGGGGATTTATATTTCTCTTGGAAATTATGTATCTACTAAGAGTAAAGAAGGAAACTGGAAACAACCCAATACTGCCATGACAAAGGCAAGATAGGTGAAAATGTTTGGAAATGTTTGGAAATGTTTGGTGAATAAACCCTGCTGTACTGAAGATGAGATGTGTGACATATTTTAATAGTGATTGGTCTTAAATACATAATTATAAACAATAATAAAAACAGGCTTCCTCTAAATTCATACGATCAAACATGCTAGTGTCTAAGCGATGAAATAGTACTAATATCGTAGGGATGGACGCTCAGTCTTACCGAGGATACCCACAGCGAAGTAGCCCAACAAGGCTAAGATGAAGAGGATACAGCAGAGGATGTCTGTGCAGCCCCTGAGCAGAGGAGAGGCACAATATTGTTGTTGTTGTCTTGTATTACAGAAAGAAAAGAAATGATGATCAGTGATTAAAACAGATGTCTCACCTGTTGTGGATCGGCCCTTTGAAGTTTGGATCAAACTTTCTGGACTCCCCTGTGGATATAAAGAGACAACAGGATTGTTATTGCCGCTTCCTATAAACTGAATTTTAGACTTCTAATTTCAGTCTCAGTCTCATGAAGCTCTAAAACAGATAACTCATTTTGTTAGTTTGTACTTTTCTTGGAATCAATCATTTAAATGACTAGATTTTAGAAACTGCTAAAGATGTATGATTATATCATTATGATACAATTCCACTCAAAGTCGATACACAGCAACTCTGAATTATTGACGGGCTATGTGAGCTCTTTTCTGTTGTCACATTTTGTCCCTGTTGGCCAGTGTAAACTTTCTCTGTGGCCATCAGTCACTGTCATCATAGTGAAACTAAAAATATGCTAAAATGGAGAGGACACTACAACAGTAATTGTAAATGTGTAAAAATAACAATTAGTCAATGAATCGATTAATAATAAATAATTACCAACTATTCTGATGGAGTCATGATTTTCATACAGAAAGACATTTTTCCAACAAAAATAATAATCATTCCTTAGTTCCATCTTTATTAGAATTCATTGTCTTATGTAATAATAGACTAAATATCTTTGGCTTTGCTGAATTGACAAAAACAAGCAATTTAATGACATCTCCCATTGGGTTTAACTCACTGCCAACATCTCTATGTACAGTACCATCATCACTGTTAAACAGTAATTGTACTTTCATTCCTCAGCAGTACGAAAACTTAAAGGCTCCTCTCACGGCAAACATCCCTTCATGGTTCACTAACATAGTTTAACAGTGGAGCGTCTGGTGGCTGAGTGGTTAAGATGAACACCCAGCTAAAACTAACTCAGTCTCATACAACAGCCCTATACAAAAAATCCTCCCTCATGGTGGTTTCAATGTGCGGTTTTTGTTGGAACTGTGTTAAAGTGGTGTTGATTCAACTGCAGCCTCCACAATGATCACACAGTTGAATCAACACCTCCCTAACACAGTTTCAACAAAAACTGAGCAGTTGAACATTCATGAAGGACGATTTATTGCAGGAATGCTGCATTAGCCTGCATTAGTTTAGCTAGGTATACTGTCACTGTACTTTTGAAGTGCGCAATACGTCATGGATGCTATTGCAATTAGTTGCACAGTCGAATTGCTTCTGTAAAATCAAAAGTGGAAGCAAATTATTCATCGGTTTCTGCGCGTTAGTGACTCAGATAAGACACAGTTACAAATCATTCCTTGACTTAGTGGAGAGCTGAATGTACTTGTGTACTCAGAAGAGAGAGAGAGTGTACTTGAGACACATATATATACAATATACATCAGGTGTAAGCTCATGTATTGACAGACAGGACAAAAGGATTCTTCTGCCTGACTGTCATGCCCGGCAACCTACAAAATGGCTCCCTAGCGACAGTGAGCTCCCTGTGGACATCGCTAGCCGCCATGGAAACACCTCAGACGCGGCAGAGGAGAAACATCAACCAAGCCCACTCTGTCTGTGGTGAGATCATCAGGAGCTTACACTTTGAATCAACTTTAGTAACAACAAGAACAGGAACAAGAACACTGAGCGTGGATGTATTCATCTGTGATTTTCAGGCTTCTAAATTTCACCTTGAAATATGTTTTAAACAGGAAATCAGCTTGGTGAAGAATTCAGCTGCGTGTAAACACAGTCTCCTCGAACAACATCCTTCCATTAGAAAACCAGTTGCCAGACTCAGAGCTCTTACACATCCTGCCACATTACTGTAACTGCTTGCCACAGCCTTCATGACAATTCACATCATAAAGTGGCATTCAACTCTTCTGTAAATGCTCTGCTACAGATTCAAAGCTAGAGGCGAGCCCAGCTACTTGTTGTCACTGCCTATGTGCTCACATTCAGTATGCATCATATACAGTGCTTCACACACTGCTAACACACACATACACAGGATACACACACACCCTCTGCAGACACAACTGAAAGGTGTCACTTTGTATTTTACAGAACAGTTTGTCGGACCATTAACCATCACAATTAGCAAAAGATTAGCTATTTGTCAGCTCTATCTGAGAGGCGGCGGTTGTACACAAGACACTCAACAACAAATCAACCTCCAGTTTATAATAAATCCTGCTGCAGTGACCTTTACAGTACCTTGTCTTTCGTATTTTGTCATTCTGTCCTTATTTCTCTCAGAGTTTCAGTCATCAACGCGTTTATAGATTCCTCTCAGTGTACCATGTATGACAGTTGTTTCTTTACGTTTCCTTCCCGTATGAGGTCTGAGCTGTCCGACCTCTAACTCTTCACTTCCTTCTTTCAGAGCACTCAGAGCTCTGTCAGCATACTCCCTCTCTCTGGTCCCTCTCTCTGCGCAGGGCTTGTCAGGGGAATTGCAGCAAAAACAGCATTGATGGGGGAATTGAGAGAGGAGCTCAAACACAACAAAGACTTATGGCGCCTGAGAATCTGCTGCTGCCAAAACTGGCTGTGTTTACACACACAGACACACATGACACTAAAATGTCTGACGGCAGGGAGTGTTTGAGTCAGAGGTGGGTGACACGTTCTGAAACCAAAGTCTTTAACACCAACATCATAACAGTTATTTTAGGCTTCAACTCAATCCACTATATTGACATGTGTTCATTGTTTCCTTGTTTGAGCTGTTTTACAGTGTGTAACTGCATGCAGAGAGCGGCACGGTGGTGCAGCTGTTAGCACTGCAGCAAGAAGGTTCTGGGTTCGAACCCCAGTTGGGGCCTTTCTGTGTGGAGTTTGCATGTTCTCCCTTCACTCTCACCTCACTGTAGTCTGTAGAAAGCACCTAACATGGGGTTTGAAAAGAAAAAAAAAACTGTACAATAAAACACTGCCACTGTAGGGTTTGCTCTTAAAAGATGATAGGCCTTCTCTCAAATTTTTCTCAGCTTCCTGTTCCTGTACTGTCCAGATTGTTACAAGCACTTGGACCACATTCCCCCTCCAAGTGCTTTCGAACTTCCTAAACAGTGGACAAAGATCTCTTGAAATGGTTTCATGCAACCAGACAACGATTTGATTATGATGAATTGGGCCTGTTGTCACACACGAGGCGACGAAGTGAACTGTACATCAGATATAAGACCTTCCTACATGTTCTCTGGTGGCACATGACTGTGGCCTGGTCTGCCCACCTTCGCTGCCATGTGATGGGATAACACCATGCATGAAATACCAACTATTGACCTCATACACAAGCTTGTTACAGTGCCATTTCCTTGCAAACCGAGTTTCTGTAACCTGCATGGGAGCCCTTAACATCCTTAACATACTGATCTTTTCAGACCGATATCAACATATTTGGCGGTCAGTGTTACAGTGGTGGGCCGCCATGAATAAATCAATGTATGGAAAACACTGAATAAGGTAATAGAAATTGTGAGAGTTTGAGAGGATCAATACCACCTTCATATCTGTATGATAAATATAAAGCTACAGGCAGGAGAACAAGATTTACCTATCAGCTCTTCTTAAGCTCACTAATTAACAGGCTATAACCCATTTGTTTCTGTACTGCAATTATTTGTTTCCTATTGCTCAACATAATGATACTTACACACGTGATGAGCTAAAATGAGTTGATGATATTAGTATTAAAGTATAAAATATATAAAATCATACAATTAGAAATGATTGTTTTAAAACAGGCCTGTACAGTTATGAATGAGATTTAGATTTCAGTCACAGACACATCTTTGTTAACCAAAGGGTTTGCTGTTTCTGTTTGGTCTGACTCCCTGCTTTCACTTTGTGTGTATACATTTTCTCTGTCTTTATACTCTGAAGGACAAACATTGAAAGTGATTTTTCCATCAGCCTTTCATTTGCAGGACCATCTGTGACTGTGAGAGACACAGCTCCATTAGTGCTGGAGCAACAGGCGACTCTTTGCCTTTTTTGTGCCACGAAACAATCTCCGATTGTGCGGAAAAGCATTTCAGCAGATTTGTTGTTGTTGCGTACAGGCTGCCAAATGTCTTGTAAATGGTCTTGTTTGTCTTTGTAATTGGCTTAATTAATAAAATTAACTACTACGGTACATGTAGCAACTTTAAAAAGAAAAAAGGTTGCACATTTTATAGACATTTTTTGTTTTGTTTTGTTTTTTCCCATTTGGGTAACCTGGGCCCCTTAGGTACAGGAGTTCCTTACACACCCTCCAGAGACCCTGAAAACCCACAGGACTTACCAGACAATCTCAGTCTGCATTCAGTTCCCTATGGAGTTCAAAACGTCTGCCAAACCTCACCCAAAACTGGAAACTATTTAGTAAAATCCCGAAGACAATTCTTTACAAACAACCAAAGTGTAAATTCTGAAACCAGAATAATTGGAACTCTGCCTCTGCTGACAATAAGATATGTTTTTCTAGTCACGCATGCGTGTGTGTGTGCGTGTGTGTGAGTGCGTGTGAGAGTGTGTATGTTAGAGGAAGTAATGATGTCATGACTGATCTGATTCACTAATGGGCCCAGAGGGGTTATCAGATGAGCCCTTCCCTCGCTACCTTAATGGGTTACTGGCCACTGTGGTTGTGCGTGCATGTGCGTGTGCATGTGTGTGTGTGTGTGTGCGTGTGCACACAAATTGACAATGAGTATATTTTGTCTCCTGTGCTCTTATTCCTAACATTTCTATTCAGGACATGTAGATAAATATGATTAATATATAATAGCATTTCAGAAACTACTGTATGTACTGCTGTTCTAATACTGTATCAAGCAGCTGCCACTGCATCAAAAAACTCCTCCATCACAGCCACTAATGAGGTCATTGGCCCACATACAGGCACGGAAAAGAAGAAACACAATAAAGTCTCTTTCCGAATAGCTAAATACATAAAATCTGCCAACCACTGGCTCAGATCACTGTCTCTCTCTACTCTTCACAGTCACTGGTTGGATAAAACAGCAACAGGCAAACTCCAAACGACAAGAGATCATTGTGAAACATTTAGCAGTAGTGTCTTTGTGTGTGTACATGCAGTGTGTGCTGTAATGCATCAGAGCGTTTGCCAGCTTGATATTGACTGGAAGCCTCTTGACACTGTCTGCTGAGTGGGTAGAGCGGGCGAGGCTGAACACAGTCCAGGCGGTGCAGGCTGCAGCCTGCCTGCATGCATGCACACAGGTCTAGACAGGTGGGAAATGTAGGAGTAGGATTAGTAGGCGACCAGGGACGTCTCACCAGTCAAACTCTGCCAATAAAAGCTACTGTTTAAGAATACTGGTGAGCTGGAATTTCTATTGTGTGTTTGCATCATATAAACTTTTATCTCTGGTTTAAAAGGCTGCACTTTTTGACATTTTAGCCTTCATGGGGGAGGGGAGTCGAGGAAAAAGAGCTGTTTATGTGGTAACAGGAAAGCAACAAGGAAATGCTCCACAGTGGGAACTCCATGGATGGACTGAACAGGATGTGTGCTTAACATTGTGGGTGTGGGCTGTCAGGAGCATCTTACATTGTGAAAGACAGAATAACTCAAAAGTCAGACATAACGTTGACTCAGCATTAGTGTTGTCTTCCCAGTGAAATGTGTGTGTGATGATTGTGGTTTGCATTTCAGCGGCCAATAGCCTTCCTCTCATGCAACAACACTGACATGGGGTATTAAAGCAAGAATAACACCCGTGATGAAGACTTCATGACTAAGCAGTCTATATGAACCACAGCCCAGCCCAGACATACGAGGAGCACAGCAGGCTGCTGTAGGCTGCTGAGTTGGTGCTGGTGGAGAAAATGCATGTGTGACACACAAAATAATCAGCGATGAGTCATGAGTTTGCCTTGTATAGAGGATGAATTTTCCAAAATATGTGGATCCAAAAAAATCAGTGTGAACAACATGTGTTTGTGCAAGTATCTGTGTGAGTGTGTGCAGCTTTGAATGAAACAAACATTTGTCAATCCAAATGTTTTTTTAGCCCAGGGGAAAACACTATTCATGCATCTGTTTTCTCCTCCTCCTCCTCTCTGGCCTGTTGGAGTGTTTTTCTGCGGAACATAATATGAGCAAATCAAGACAGCCTTGGTTTGATAAGATGACAACCTACTTTTCTTTATCAGTCAAATTAAGCCATATACCGACAATGAATAACTAATACAGCTTTCGTTTCATTTAAAGCTGTAGGCTATTTGGTTGGCAATTGGCTATGGATTGTTAACATAGGGCAAACAAGCCAAACAGAACCACCCACGCACAGCACGTTGCCTTCATTCACTGTGTATTGTCAAGTGTATAATTAAAAGCTAATTTAATACGTTTCCCGAGGTTAAAGATGTTGACTCCTTAGAAGCCGGCTTTGGAGGATGAGGATGCCTCCAGATCTGCATACGACCCATGAGGTCCACACCCATCCATCCATTACAGTCATTGTTTCCATTTCTTCCCCCGTTTAAAGAAAAATCAAAGATCGAGGAGAAAACTGTCACGTAAAGCTCTTCTTACCGTATTTCGGGTCCGGGTTTTTTTCCTCCGGCTCCATTCTCACACACTGCTCGGCTGCTCGCTGCTGATCAGACCTTAGACTGGACAGTTACCATGGAAATGTCGAGGGAAAAAACATCAATAACAGTGGCCGACTGCTACAGAGAGAGCGAGAGAGTCAGAGAGAGAGACCATCCCAAATCAAACTGAAGCACGGCGCATTCCAGCTAACGGACAGACAGCCAATGAGAGAGCAGGGCCTGGTGACTGACAGCTGCCGCAGCCAATCAGAGGGCGCCTGAGCGGGCCAAAACAAATTGTCCGACCGCTATCTCAGTGGAATGTGTTGAAAGTGTTGGTAAAGACTAACGTGTTGGGCATACTGGGCATTATGCATCAGAAAAGACTTTAAAAAAAGACCTGCTTCCTTTACACGATTAATGAATTTATATATATTTTTTTACACATTTAGGCCATTTAAACCTACCATAACACTACACCCCAATAAATAGTCCACACAGAGCACAGCCGTGGTACTACACGTAAGTATTCTATGCCAATTCATATACTCAATGGAAATATTATACTTTCCATTCAACTATACAGTACTTTCAGATATAAAGTATAAAGTAGTAGCTCATACTTTCATGTATTCATAATAACAATCTCATAATAATGACATAATATTATGACAATGCTGCATAAAAAGTGCTTTTATTTTTGATGCTTCTTGTACATTTTGCTGACAATTTTCTGTAAGCTACTTTAAATATGGTTTAAGCAAAGGTTTGAATGCAGGACTCTAACTTATGTATGTATAGTATTTCTTTGGTAAATGATAGATTTCACTGGAGCACAATCCCCCCCTCTCTGAGAAAAAACCTTTAGCGATAGCCTACATCTCCTGACATGAGAGACTACACTGACGTTCATTTTCAAAATTTCTCAGTGGAGGCTGGTCTACTATTTTCTGTGTAGCTCCCCTCTGCTCATAAAGACATTACTGCAACTCTGTGATGTACAAGAACAAAGAAAGAAAGAAAAAATAAAACAATACTATACTATTCTTGCAAACAATTATTTAAAAAAAGGTCCTCTGGAAGATAGAGAGACAACATGTATCTTTACATAACACTGGCTGGAAGGTGAACTGTGACAGCTAACTGCTCTGCCTCACCTTTGGCCGCATAAGTGTCATGTGTAGGTGTGCCGGAAAAGTAATAAATAATTCAAGTTATGAAATGTTATCAGCTTTCCTAAGAAAATCATGAGAACATTTTACCCATCTAAAATAACAGCCAAACAAGCAAACCCATCTTCCTACTGGTAACATCTACCCTGACAAAATCAGCTGATTTCATGTTAATAATTAATTTTAACTAGTTAATGTTTCATCCAGGAAAAACACCAACAATAGCTGGTTAGAAATAAAAGATCACCTCTCTTCTCTTTACAATCCTGAGCTACTAAACAGTTTTTAAAAATTTGGGCTCTGGTCCCAATTTTTTTTCAGTTCCTGGAGTTTTCTTGCTTTTTTTCTTCCTTAATTGTATTGCCTACAAACAAATCCTCACAATCTAACCACATTAAGTTTTACAGTGTATTGTCGGTGTAGTTGTTGTTGTATAAGCCTGTGGTCAGGTGTCTCCACTGCCAGCTGCAGTGTCACTTATAAAAGTTGTGTACAGGCGCTCAGACATTCAGTACATCACTCCTTATTTTACCAGCCAATGAGCTTGAAAGGCGTGGGCCGACACCCTCCACACCCCGACCGCACAGCAGTCCTCGAACGCCATTTTGAGTGAGGACATTTCTCACGAATGTCATTTACACCCCATGTTTAAATTAAACAACATGCTACACAGGACACAGAAACAAAGCTCTCACATTCCCAACAGTCAAACTCTCCATGTGTATTCAACATATTCATCTTGTCCTGCAGCCGCAGGCAGTCAAAGTTAGTTGTGTAACTTGAAGTTGTTGCACAACTTCGAGTCGTGCAGCGTCTTGTGCCTCACCTGTCATGGTGGAGAGGAGCTCCCACGTTTGACGTTACGTATCCCTGTGACGTTTCACCGCGAGAATTGTTACTTAAGCAACTTTTTTACAGCTCATATCACAGCTGAAAAGTCACCGGACCATCAGATAAACTCACCGAGAGGATATAAAAAAAGGTATTGTGCGTTTAGGACGAGGTTTCCTAAAGAAAAGCCACTAAATGTTAAAAACATTGCTGCACGTGCAGGTTAATGCTGGTGTAACTGCTTTAAAAACTGCTCGTAGGACAGTTTGTGAGTTTGTTCTGAAATGTGTACATCATTAACAGGCTGCTGTTTGGTTGCTGAGAAAAGATTTTAAGATTTTCTAACCCAGTGCCATAACAATACCCAAACCCTTTCTGTTTGTATTGCATGGAGTGATGATAATATAATAACAATAATAATAATAATAATTATAATGACTTATAGTCCAATACAAAAAATAATGTGTTTATTAGCTTCCTGAAAAGTTCTATAAATTTGTTATCAATAATTCTGTATTGTGCTTTATATTTACTTGATTTTCACTGGTATGGCTACTCAACCTGCATCAATGTTACATAACAATGTGACATCAACTGTAAAAAGTGCATATACTCTGTTTTATTACAAGTATAACAACTTTAATAAATATATGTCCTCTTCTTTTCCTCCATGTCCAGTAAACATATGGCTCTCAGAGGTGCTGTCACCCGTCTGCTCTCCAACAGCCAGAAATGTGCTGCTGTCACTGCGTCCAGAGCCCAGGGCACAACTGCTGCAGCTCACAAAGGTACATTTGACATTCTTCAGTCCTTCTGTAAATATATAGAAGGAATGGTAGGATCAGGTTTGGGGGGGTACGGTCTTTGATGAGATAAATAAGTCTCCTAATGTGGCTATGACTGTCTTCATTTGTGTCCAAAAAGAAAAAATAACACACAGGAGATGAAAACTGAGTTAAGTTGTTTAAATTAGTGTAAGGGAATGAATAATACACAGGACTCAACACTTTAATATTTTTCCCTTTTAGATGTTGAAGATATCAAAAAACCGGCAAAGGCAGGTAAGAGACGTTTTAATGAGCTCAACCTGGTCTGCTCAGATTCTTTCACACCTGTTACCATATCTGACTGTGACATAACCACAGTGTGTGTGTGTGTGTGTGTGTTCATGACTTGACCCTCAGCCAAGGTGTCATTCAACTGGCGGGACGCTCTGAACTTGGACGGTCAGCTGACAGAGGAGGAGACCATGATCCGGGACTCCTTCCGCGACTACTGCCAGGAGAAACTCATGCCCCGTATCCTCATGGCCAACAGACATGAACGTGAGCTAAACACATGTCCATGATTCAGAGCATATAGGGCTGATATGAGGTGTTTATTAAATCTCATATCATCTAGATTGTGGAGAAGATCTCATCATAGCACAGTTTCATTTCTTGCCTATCAAAGGTATCGAGTTTCTGCTCAATATTTGACGGTCAGTGTCTGTTTCCCAACATGCACCATGATACAGATTTCCACCGTGAGATTGTCTCAGAGATGGGAGAGTTGGGCGTCCTCGGCCCAACTATTAAAGGTAAACAAAAAACAGAGCTACATGATCATTTATTCAAGTTATAGTCCCATCCTAAAAAGGAACAATGCTTACAGTAATGCTTGATCTTCATCTTCATGTTTTTTTTCTATCTGCTTTGTCAAAGTGCCACATGATTTTTTTTGTCATGTTAAGACTACTCACTGGGTAGTAGGATTATTTGGAATTAAATTCCCTTCTGTCTACCCTGCAGGGTACGGCTGTGCTGGCACTAGTTATGTGGCATACGGTCTGATTGCCAGAGAGGTCGAGAGAGTGGATAGTGGGTATCGGTCAGTCATGAGTGTCCAGTCTTCACTGGTCATGCACCCAATCAATGCTTACGGCACAGAGGCTCAGAAGGAGAAGTACCTGCCAAGGCTTGGTAAGAAACGTGTTATACAAATGGGCATGACATCTCAAACAGCAAAGCAGAAGCACAAGATACTTTTACTGAAATCTATCTGGTGTGTGTGTGTGTGTTTTTTTTTTTTTTCTTGCAGCTCGTGGAGAAATCCTGGGCTGCTTTGGCCTGACAGAGCCCAACCATGGCAGTGATCCCAGCAGTATGGAGACCAAGGCAAAGTACAACCCGTCCAGCGGTACCTTCTCCATCAGTGGATCCAAGACTTGGTAGGTGGACAGACATACGAGAAGCATTAGCCTTTCAGATAGATAGATAGATAGATAGATAGATAGATAGATAGATAGATAGATAGATAGATAGATAGATAGATTAATAGATAATGATATTGAGTACTCACTCACTCGCTCACTCACTTACTAACTTACTTACTTTATGCATCCCCTTGGGGAAATTCAGTATAAATATATAGACGATGAAGAGAAGTGTAGACTGTCCCTTTTTCAACTTAAGTTTTAGACCATACTTTAGTTTGAAATGTAATAGTGGTCAGGTATTTGGAGACTAATAATCTAAATAGATGCAGTAAATAAACAAAGACCGCTCCTCTCTTTTGGGTTAGCTTAGAGCCAGGCCAGTTTTTTATCAAGTTAGTAAAAACTTGAAGCTTTACATGAGACTTGGTCTGTACCAAGCATCAGGTTCTTGTTAAAATACTAAAATGTGCAATCATGCAACCTTATCAACTGACTTTTTTCCTTTGTTCCTCACTCCTTCCTTCGCTAGGATCACAAATTCCCCCGTGGCAGACATTGCAGTGGTCTGGGCAAAGTGTGAGGATGACAGGGTGAGGGGTTTCATCTTAGAGCGTGGAATGAAGGGTTTTTCCACCCCCAAGATTGAGGGCAAGTTCTCACTGAGGGCGTCTGCCACTGGCATGATCCTGATGGATGAAGTGGAAGTTCCCCAGGAGAACCTGCTGCCCAACGTGTCTGGTCTGGCTGTAAGTGGCTGCTCTGTCATAGCAACTTAAACTCCAACAAATACTTTAATATAACAACATTAATGTAACTGTGTTTTGTTGTTGGCCTTTGTAACCAGGGTCCCTTTGGCTGTCTCAACAACGCCCGGTATGGCATCGCCTGGGGAGCTCTGGGAGCTGCTGAATTCTGCTTCCACGCTGCCCGACAGTACACTCTGGACAGGTACATGACATTCGGTCTACTCTAGTGTGCACGAAGGTCAAGGTTAGAGGATCTGACAGACATAACAAAATATGAATTCAGTAAAAAATGTGTTAACGTTAGCATTATCATACTGCATATATCCATACTGTCTGCCCATGTAATGCCAGCCTCAGCTTCCCTCAGAGAGGGATTAGTTTACATGTCTTTCTATCCTCCAATCAGAATCCAGTTTGGGGTGCCACTGGCAAGGAACCAGCTGATGCAGAAGAAGATGGCTGACATGCTGACAGAGATAACTCTTGGTCTGCAGTCATGTCTGGCCCTGGGAAGACTTATTGATGAGAAGAAGTGAGTCTTCTCTTTCCCTCTGTTCTTTCAAGTTTGGCTCTTGGCTCTGGTCCTCTCTTCTCCTAAAAAACATTGTCCTCTAATGTGATTGTTCTCGTCCTAATAGAGCAGCACCAGAGATGATCTCCTTGCTGAAGAGGAATAGCTGTGGCAAGGCTTTGGATATTGCCAGACAAGCCAGAGACATGTTGGGAGGAAATGGCATCTCAGATGAGTACCACATTATCCGTCACGTCATGAACCTGGAGGCTGTCAACACATACGAAGGTGGGCACACACAAATGGCTACATCTACTTACATGATAAACATTTTCAGAAGGTTTGAGACTGCTGTTATGTTTGTCCACCACCAGAGGTCAGCAGTGCAGAGAGTGTACAGGTTGAGACTAGTTGGGTAGAGAGGCACAGTTTATCACAAGTCTGTCCAGTTTGAGTCAAATTAAAGTAAAGCACATTGTTTAAGTAAATATTAATAAACAGTTTTCTTTAAGTCAAAACACTTTTTAGAATGTGTATTCTCATATATGAGGACTGAGTAAATTCAGGAAAAAAGTTTCATTGTAATACTGTGATTTCTTTTTTTACTGATAACTCAACTATCTCTACATGTTAAAGTAACTTTTTCATTATATTTTATTTTATTTTATTTTTTTATATAGGAACTCATGACATTCACGCCTTGATCCTGGGCAGAGCCATCACTGGACTGCAGTCTTTCACGGTTGGAAAGTAAAGCTTTTCCAGTTTCCTTGAAATGGACTTGATGTGGAACAGTACTGTTCATGTACCTTCTGAGAAACACCATCTGACTGGACAAAATGATATTGGTTGAAACTTGAAGTGCAATTAAACCACCTCACATTACAAGCTTTGCCTGGTGGGATACCGGCGTCACAAATACCTCATCACATTTACAGTGTATTTTCAAACAACGTACATGTAAAGCCAACTGTACAAAGCTTTGGGTCCAACTGAGATATGAGATATTTGTACAGTTAAAATGCCTGATGTCTACTTCAGGCATTTGTACGGCATAATGCATGTAAAAGTTGTGGCATTATGATTTGGTTTATTTTGTGATAATTGAATAGTTTGTAAATGAATGGTCTGGAATAAGCGGGAAGATGTAGACAAGTGTAGCTAAGATGCTGTATGTGCAAACCCCTTACTACCTGTAATCACATTAAATTATCACCTGTTCTTAAAAACTCTATGATGTAATGTTGGTTACTAAAGAGTAGTGTATCAGTATCAATCTGAAATACCATAGACACAATAGGGCATGATGATACCTAAATATATAAAATATTAACACCACAGAGCCAAATAATTTGGTTTATTCTTTGTTATTTGTAGTTTTATTTATTGACTCAACAGATACTGAAACTGAACATAAATAAAACATGGATTCAGCTTATTTTTTTTTGTATTCTTTGACTGCAATTGTGAGCTGTAACCTGAACTACAGAGACACAGACAACTGAGTATTCTTGGAAAAAGGAAGAATGAAGAGGAAAGAGGAAACCAGAATGAGTAATGTTACCCATGGCAGCATTTTGGCAGACAAAGTGAACTATTCTGAACGCTCATTATAATAATAAACACAAGAACACATGAACCTATTCAGAACAACCACTAGTTTACAGGGATTCTGATGTCTGGCTAATGGTCAGACCCTCTCTGAGACTAGTCAGAGCCTGGCTGGCCTCCAGGAGCTCATTGTTGAGCTTGGTGCAGCTCTCCAGCACCTCAGTCAGCTCCTGCAGCTTAACCTGCATCTCATTACCGTTCTCCTCATAGACTGTGAACATGTGCTCCTTCATCTGCCGGCACGTCTCTGACACCTGGGGGAGGAAGATAATTTGAAAATTGACCAGATCAGAACAGTTTGTGGTAAGAGATAGTTCAGGATATATACCGAACACATGAAGTACACTCAGGCCGTCATGAGAGGAGTGTTTGGTAAGTATGTACATCGCAGTGGACCAGGCAAAAACACTATATTGAGTAGAAACAAATACATTAAATAGGTCTTGTACCTTCTCCGTTAACTTTTCCTGAAAGCTGTCCATGATTTTCTGGTCACTGGTGCGGCTGCCGTTAATCTTTTCTAGCAGTTCCTGCACTCTTCTGCTGATGTAATCTATGCTTGAGCTACAGCAGATGTTAGCATACCAATGTTGACATAAAAGCAGAATTTGGCTTCAACAAAATGATGCTGATGGAACATGGAAGGACAGAGATGTTTGTCCTGGGGCAGGTGAGCAAGCAGCACTACTCAGGAAAACACACATAACATAACAGAAGCTACAACTACATCAATTATTATTTCTGTGCATGAATTGGTCTGTAGGTGATTGTGTACCTGGTATGATCCTCTTGACTCTCAGCCATGCTCATGTTTGAGGACTTCCCCACTGATGAGTCATGCTCTGTGTCTTCTGTCTGTATTGCCAAGGAAATGGCCAAACCATAAACATTTACTGTACAAGTATGATTTCATGGATACGCAATATTAAGTTTGAACAAATTAATATAAGATAATTTTTTCCATTTATTAGTCATGGCATATCTACTTATTATTCAAACAAAACATAACAGTACATGTCATGCTGCCACATCTTGTTCTCAGATGATAATAACGTGCTCACACAATGTATGGATCTTGTTTTTTCAGCAGTATTGTGCTCCCACAAGCTCATATCTTGCTTTCACACTTTTGATAATGTCATATTTGGTACACCTGGGTCTTTACATGATTAAATGTTACCATTTGTGTATCTTCACGCCCGCTCTTGGGAGTGGACTGGGATGTGGACGGTAAAGTGAGGTCCTCAAAGAAGAAATCCATCTTGGTCTGGTTGACTCTGCACGTCTGAATCTGAACTGGATTTTAAAAAACAAAGAAAAAAATTCACACCTGTTAGAAACACATGAACAAAATTACTGGGAAAATAATCTGAGTGAACAGAATTAACAGTTTGTAAATATAATATGGCAAAATTAGCTGGTCGTCACATTTTTCATTTACAGCTAGCATCACCACCTTTAGCTTTAGCTAACCTGCTAAACGTACCATTTCCTTTAGCTTCACACTCGCAAACCACAGGACAAATATATAGTTATGTATAGTTATATAAATATTTATATAAAACGTGCACAGTTACAGTACGTTGAAATAGCGTATTGTGTTACCTACAGACATAAAGCTGTTATTAGGACAGTACAGATGGTTAAGTGTAGCTGTACTTAAGCTAACTTGCCAGCTAAACACATACTGTGTCTTGATGGATAGTCCCGTGGTTTTCTTTTTATGTTTCACTTATAAAACAAGCCGAAGTCCCAAGAACTGCATTATATTTTTTTTTAGCGTTTTAAGATTATGTTGCTAAAAATCAAAAACAGTATATAATATAATTCAATACAGTCTGTGGTTAAAATGAAGAGATGTTCTCACCTGAGCAGTAACCTGGTGGTAGAAGAAATAATGACACCAAAAAGTAAGTAAAAGTGTTGTAATTCAGAAAAACCCATTGTGCAGCACCATATTGCCCCATTAGGTGTCTTATTTTATTTGAAGTATAATTTATATTGCTGTACTATTTCATCATTATTTCTAAACTTCTTACATATTTGATTCAAGTTTCAGTTTGTTGTCAAATGAATGTAGTTTATGATAAAACACGATATTTTCTCTTAAATATAGAGAGCATAAGTGCAAAATACCATAAAATGGTAATAAAATGAAAAACCTCTGTGTCATCTTTTAACTGAGAAAATTATATTACAGTAGTGAGTACAGAGACAAATCTGAAAGTAGAGCAGGATTTAATTTCAGTCTTTTCAGTCAGGAAAGTCATTACATTGAGGATTTATTTCTGATGACCTCCAAACAACTAAGAATTTCTTAGCAAAGATTGTGATTTTTCCTTCTCTTTCTGTGTATTTATGTGTGTGGGTGGGTATAATGTGTGTGAGCATTATAGGGGAGAAAGCACTCACTCAGATTGTCTCTTGTGGATTAGGTCATCTGTGTGGGATAGGTTGGGGGAGGGATGAAGGACTGATTGATCGCTGCTGCGATTGGAAGTATAATCCCTCCCTTCCTCTCTCTGTCTCTCTGTGTCACCACCCACAGTCTGGATTATTTCAGCAGAGAGGACACAGCACAGAGCAAAGAGACTCCCAGGCTATCTGAGATGTCCTGATGTCTGTTAGGTACAGGATGAACTGATAGTAGCAACATGGTACTGATGATAGTGAATACTAGTGGTGTGGAAAGATATTAGTGAAACAGCACTGCAGAGATGCAAATGTGTTTTTCCTGGAAGCTGCAAAAACTTGGTCTTGACAGGTGGGTGAATTTATTCACTGGCCTTTTTTTCATATTGGTTAAGTGTCAGAAAAGTAGCTCATCATACCTTAAAAAGTTAATAAAAAGGTAAATTGGAAAGGTAAATTAGTATATGTGTATTACCTTATATTAAAGTCAGATAAATGATCAGACATAAATATTTTATTTCATTTTTAAGCATTAAACCTAATCTAATTTTGACTCTGCTTCTTTTCTTTTAAGGGTGTGACATCAAGCAAGTGGTTAAACCAAACATTTTCTCATTGAATATAATGGAATAACTAAAACTCACTGGAGGCCGCTACTCTGGAAATATGGACAGCTTTAATTACACTGACGAAGGCGGACAGTCATTCCAGTTCTTGGTTCACAATGTGGAGCCTCTGTACAAGGAGTACAAGCCTCCACCCAGGGACCTCATCCAGCTACCTAAATCTCTTGTCTACCTCCTGATGGCCGCCCTGGTTGTGGTCGCTGTTGCTTACGCTATCGTGGGTCACCTCATCAAAGACCTCATGCTGGATATTACAGGTACTGAAGTCTATTAGAGCTACATCAGTCCACATCAATACAGTACTGGATGATATAGTCAGACTATATACTGTAGTATAAATGTACTCATGAAGCTTCCAAGTTCTTATGCAAGCAAGCAAAAAATCTGTGTTATTGATTTATTCCAATATTTATCATATGTGAGGAGTATTTCTACGGCTAGAGTCTGTCATTGGAACAGGAAAAGCAAATGTCTGAGACATCTGTGATCACTGAATTATGGCTGAAGTAAATAAGTAGAAGGACACTTAGAGAGAGCACACCTCCGTAAATGTCAAACAACATACACTAGACTTAAGAGTGGTGACTTGAGAGAAAAAAAAAATTTGTATTCATAGTAAATGATCCGGATCTGCCCCAAAATTTATTGGCTCATGCCCCACCAAGTTTGGTGCAAATCAGTTCAGTACTTTGTGTAAGCCTGTTGACAATGAAACAGAAACAGGTGAAAATATAACCTCCCTGGCAGAGGTAACTATCAGGGGTGTATTGCATGATTCTCTCAACTCAATACACAAGTTGAATCAAATATTGATTAATACTTTGTTTGAGTCACCATTAGAAAATTGCATATTTTGCTAAATATCTAGGTCTTATACGATGATATATGATATTTTTTCACCACATCGAGTTCATGCAGCTCAAAGTGGTTGGTTGGTGATTTTCTTTTGCTATAAATGCTCTGAAATGCACTGAAAATGGAAATGTAAGACACATTCTCAGGCACTCTTTGATTTTGCCTTGTTGAATTTGTGTCACACACATGTGACACCACAATGTTTTGAATTTATAGATGAATTTTAACCATCATTACACCTTTAATACAGTAAATACTGAATTTCAGTTATTGTAGTTCTGATTTACATTCTGCTCTTTATACAACAAAGCTAAATAAAATTTGCCCGTTGTAGCACAACAATAAAACACACCAAAAAAAGGGTAAAATGATTGGAGTAATTCAGCAGACTTGCTGTAAGTTGAATTGTCTATAACAATTACTGTGATTAAGCCAAAACAAAACAATACAGGAGTTTTATAAGTATGGTGAGAATAACTTCTTCTCTCCTTCTCTCCCCGTCCACAGACTGTCTACTGGGTCCGGTCGATGAGGACATTAAAAAAGATGGAGAGTTGGAGGGAGCCAGCCCTCTGCACATGCCACCTGCCCTCTGTCACTCCCACCCTAATGCATTTCACGTGTGGGACCAGGACGACGTCATCATCCCAATGACGTCCCAACACGACAGCCCGCTGGCCAGCCCTCTGATGTCTGTCATACCATACATACCTTCATTTTTCCCCAACTCCCTCAACATGGGCAGCCCGTCCTACAATCAGCCAATCCCGAAGGAGAGTGATGCATGAGGGAGTGCGCCCAAGGCAGTGTTCATTTAGTGCATCATTACTGTCTTTATTTCTCTTTTGCTTTGGGTGTCTTTAGCTGAGCTTCCTTAGCTCCTTGTTTTCACCTCTGACCCACTTTCACCCCTCCACTGTTTAAAGGTGTTGGAAAAAGTTGAACAATTTCTGGGAAAGCAAATCAGTGTCACAGATCCAGCAACGTCACATGACCTGCAGAGACAAACTACGCATTAAGATGTTTTATTTTCCACATTTGACTGGACACACACAAGCAGTGATCAAGGCCAAGCTGGACGAATGGATCTACTTCTGTTGGAGTGACTGATCTCCGGACTTCACCAAGACATAAACTCAGACAGAGCCTGGGATACTATGTGGGACAGCCTTCACTTGTTCATTTTCCCAGTGGATTTGTGCCAAGTTAGCATCGTGATTATTCTCCTTCCAGACTCACTAGTTACATCAGCCCAAGCTGCCACATGTGTTTGGATGTAAGATCTTCCCGAATCTGCCTGATTCAACAAACTTCAGATGTAGTTGAGTTATTAGAATTGTAACCATATTCAACCTAAAATAATCCAAAACTATCATTAGTTTGTAATTATCCATCAACACAGGTGTGTCATTAACTCCAGTTAATCGTATCTCATTATACAGTATACTTTCAGAATATGAATACCTGAAGAGAAATAATGAGGAGAGCTGTGTGCACATCACAGGAGGTTTGTGTTGCAATTATTGTATCAAATAAAGGTGAATGCTGGTGTCGACTGAGATAATGTTTGCTAACACTGTCGTCTCAATCTTATTCTGATACTAAATATATTTTCAGTCTTTAGGAGGATCGGCCTGACTTACTAACTAATAGGGTGGAGTTAATTCAATTAGTGGAGGTAAGCGCTTTAAGGTGACTTTGTGGTACCTTTTTAAAGACAGTCACAGTGTCCATCAAATTGATTCAAAAAATGCCAGCCTCAGAAGTAGAGTAATTACGTCCACCTCTCTAGTTTAGTAAAGAAAAAAAGACAATAATATCATATTTAATGAGAAATTGGATAATTGTTGTGAATGATGTTAAATTGCAGACAATCCCAAAGTAACACAGGTTTCACTCAGGTTCTACATTATAACCTTAATATTGATTTATGATTCACTCAAGTCACATCTGTTAAAATGTGACATTGTGTATTTTAATGCAACTGCAGAGACATGTTATTGTCTGTTTTTGCTTGTTGTTGGCATAAAACACACACACGCGCGCACGCACGCACGCACGCACGCAGAGACGCACACACAGTGTTACACAACTCAAAAAGACAGATTTCAGGGTGCATTTTAAGCAGGATATTGGCTGAGATGCAGAAATGCAGGGATATTAAAAGCACACGAAGGCTGTGACCTCACAAACACGCACACTGCACAGCATCAGCACTTTAATTTATTTCTCATTTCTCTCAGTCTGCGCCCAAATCTGAAAAGATTATTCCACCTTTACTGTTTATCCCCAAACAAACAACGTATTAACGTTTTTTTTTTTTTTTTTTTTTTTAAATAATTTTGGGAGAACTCTCACTGAGGTAACATTGCTCAATCCATCTGTGAAACCCAGAGTGCCTCTATTCAGTGAGGGATTAGGGAGAGAAGATTAGATGAGCAGTTTAGCCTTTAATACAGCGTCCTTTTTATTACTTTTGAGCCGTGGAATTAGATAATCGGACAGCAGCAGCCCAATCGGAGGGGACGGACTTCAGAAACTTACCTTGTTATTTTGGTTGTTTGACAGGTTTGATTGGATCCGGGCAGAGAGGGAGGGACGGGTGCTGAGTGAAGAGCAGAGGGGATGTGAGGAGTCAGGGATGAATGGGGAAGAGATCGAGAGCTCAGCGCAGCAGAGTGGGTCTGACTGACATGTGTCTTGCGTGTTTAGATTATTGGTGGCCTGGGCAGAGGTCTCCATCATGTCGCCGTTGCTGTTTTATGTGGCGGGACTGGCCAGGAAAGGGAAGCTACAGCACTGTGTTGCAGAGACATTCAACATGTTGTAACTGAGGCAAGAGCCGATGATTGTGACACCCTGACAAACGAGCAGATGCAGCGTTGAGTGTGATTGTTATAGCAGCTGTGTGTGTGTGTGTGTGTGTGTGTGTGTGTGTGTGTGTGTGTGTGTGTGTGTGTGTGTGTGTGTGTGTGTGTGTGTGTGTGTGTGTGTGTGTGTGGGTGGGGGGTGCGCTGGTGCAGCCGCACGATGAGGAGGGAAGTGGAAGAGAAATTGAATGATTTATTTTTTTCACTTACTTTCAATTCAAGCAAAAAGTTTAGTTAGAAGAAAGTGGAGACAGTTGACAGCTGCAATACTTCAGACAAACTATACTATGAGAAAGAGAGCCTGTTTCCTCTTTCAGAAAACCAACTAGCAGCATTTTGAAACTCACAGTGAGTTGTAAGGCTGCCTCAAGTTTTATAAAGACCATTCATTTCAGTTTAAAGTTGCAATATTTGCTGGTACCTGTACTTCCTGGGGAACATATTATCTTTGAATCCCCCAAGAACATATTTTCTCTATCAGCTTAGCAAAGAAATAACGTCTTTGGTCATTTCTCCCAATAGATTTGTGTACTTGTGTTTTTCTCTGTGCTCTCCATAGGTGTGAAGTGGTTGGGGGAAACATGATGTCACATATGGTACTACTGAGGACCAATCAGGTTTCCTATTCGGTGCTCTGACAACATGTGTGTTTAAAAATAAACCAACACAGGTGCCTTTATTTGAGGAAATCAACAACGTACAATTTAAATGTTACTTATCTTCAGGTATGACTTGAGGGGAAGGAGGACGGTTTGCTAATCCTATTTCCTGAGGCAGGAGATCTCATGGCTCTAGACTCCACGCTGACACTGTGGGAAATACACTGATGGCAAAGGATCTCTCCAACACGAGCAGAGGGGTTAGGACTTAAAGTGGAGCCAATAAAGACTCAAAGAAGGTCAGAGTGATGAGGTGATTCACCAGAAGCTTCCACACCACACAGCTATGTCGTGTTATCCCACAAAAAAGTAACAAAATGAGGAAGCTGACCCGAGACCGAAACATTTGTGTTGTGTGTCTGTGTTGGGGAATGACTCAGACTCAGCTCAGACTGTACCTGTAACATATCAGAATAATAGTTACGCCAGCTGATCAACAAACAGAGGAAAACACTATCAACATGTGACTGGCTGCTTTGTGAAATCAACCTTTTGTTTATGTTCACCGGGTTCAAAAGACGTTTTGGGATTAGCTGTTGTCTGGGTTTTGAGGTGGAACATGTGAGTGCAGGATTACTGTGCTGCAGTTCTGGACATTTGGTGGCAGGTGGTAAAACCTAAAATACGCTGCTAATAGCAACTGAATCTAGACTGTGACTGAGGGTTTTGGCTGAAAACATCTACCATGGTCACCATAAGTGTGAAGTTAACATTGAAAGCTGTTACAGAGGGTAAATTAAATGCATAATCACAATAGGCTCAGAATTAAATAAAACATTACATCAACCTAGGTTGCATACCAATTATCAATGTCAGTATCAGTCACCTCCATCCCACACTTCATCCTTCACATCTCTCTGGGTCAGTTTCAACCAAGTGGCAACCTCCAACTGAAACAAACGTGGAAGTGCCGATAACTGCAGTTTTTCAAATGGCCACTTGAGGCTGGCTCCAAAATCGAGTCAATCCCAACAGACTTTACAGCAGAAAGTTTGTTTTGGTCTCTATAGCTAATTCCCCCTCGTGGCAACTGTACGGGGGGTGAATTTTTATTTACCTCACCCAGTTTTGATTTTATCAAGGGCGTGGCTGCCTTGAGTGACTGGTGGGTGAGCGTAGGCATGCCACAAACCGGCATGCACCAAAGTCTCGACTCCACCTCTTTGCCCATTTTTGGATTAGCTGGGAGTTAGGTGGAGTGAGGCACTGCCAAGATGGAGACGGCGGTCCGCTGGGTTTCTCATGTTGATTTGAAATCTCATAAAAATTCTGATTGTAAACAGCTATTTTTCGATCATAGTTCATATTTAAACCTATAACAACAGCAACTGAAACAAGATTTGAACACAACGTTGACGTGTCATCGATGTGGTGAACTTATTGGTAAAGAGTTAAACAGCTAAATGTTTAATGTTTATGTTCCCCAGCCAGTGTCAGACTGTGTGTCTGCTGTTTGGGGCTGGTCAGGTCGAGCACAGTGGGTTTATATAGCTGTTCCTGGGGGTGGGGAGCTGCAGATTCAGGTGATAATTCTCTCTAGGTTCATCACTGTGGGTGACCCCTTTCATAGAGTCATTAGCATATATTGATTATAACTTTAACTTTAATCATGAATTTAATCTTTGTACTTGCTGCTAACCAATTGGTACACCCACCCAGGACCCCTGGAGGCGACAGATCAACACATACATGTATATAATTACTGTAAATTCAGATATAGTGTCTAACCATCAGCCTGTCTTACCTGATGTGCAAATCCAGCGAGACCTTTAGTCTGCAGGAAGTTCACGTCATTCAGGGTTAAGTCAGCCTCACCTGTCCTTTATCCTCAGGTGACAGCTTACCCCCGGCCGACTTCTTGTTGTCATTGACTCACCTCTGTAAGTCGAGGTCTCAGTTTGACGATGCATGACACCAGCAGACTGTAACTCATCCTAATTGGATCAGGACATCACCTACCAACAGTCAGTAATCCTATAGTAGCCAAACTGTGGTCAAGACAAGAAAAACACAGATAAAATGTCTCTATGGTATTACATTACATAATACACACCAGCACACTATAGTTATTTGTATTCATTCAATTTCTCTGTGCAGAATTAAAATACCCCTTACATCATACAGACATTAAAGACAGTAGAGCTCAACAATTCAACATGTCAGCAGGAGAGAAGGGAGAAAAAATAGAAACCCGTCTGTTCTGGACTATGCTTCGCTCCCAGGTTAATTGTCATTGGTCGGTTGAGTTTATCCTGGCCGCAGTCACTGCCAATCTGCTGTCATCCAGCCTAATCCTCTGTTGGCCGGCCGGGTGGTTCTCTGTGTGACGGACAAAAGAACAGTGACTGGAAATCTTGACCTCTCCTGTCCTTCAGCAGCAGCTAACCATGTCAGCATTTAAATTCTGCATGTGGGCTCCTGCAATGAGCATAAAACTAATGTAGGATCAAACTTTGTCAATATAGAACTCAATATAAAAAGCAGTTATTTTGAAAAATCAGTCATTTTAAATTTTGCACCATAATCCTTATTTGAAAATGTTTAAATCACATAACTGTATATTCAACTCCAAACCAGTTATTGGTTTTGCTTTGCCAAATTGTGTAACCACAGAATCAGCAGGCAGGGTGTCAGGCCTGACAGAGTGTTATGGCTCAAATATCCTCAACTGGAAGTTCATGGCATATTTAACAGTCACCTGGAGAAGCACAGAACAAAGTAGACACTGTTTATCCTCATATTTACAACACTGGACCTATGTGACTAAGGAGACCACAAACATGGTACATGTGAATAAACGCCACAGCCTATTCCAGGTGTTCAGAGTCTGACACTGTGGGAACCACCTCAGGCAAAAGATAACTGGACACCAGCATCATTAAAAATGTGCCAAAATAAGCCTAAAGCAGTCCCTGTTTAAGTCACACATTGGATGTACACTGTTATACTTAAGGACCCCCCACCCCCCAAGTTTGCCCTGGACAAATGTGCATCATGTCCATGTGCTCAAATGACTGACTAACTGCATGAAATTTTACATTTGCGTAGATGGAGCACTTTAAAATGCACCAACTACTGGCTCAAAGTGAGATGAGGTGTAGATTCAGTCAGCGCAGAGGAAGGCTGCAAGTGTACCAGACTTCAGTAAAACTGTCTACACTGAAGCAAAACAGATCCATTTGCAGCAGAACACAAAGCAAATGAAAATGATGCACTAAGCAAACCATTAAAAGAGATAAGTGGTAGAAACACGAGTCACAAGACTGCAACTAAACTGGCAAGACACATTCTTTACAAACCACATTTATTCTTTTATCACAGTAAATTTACATGTAAAAAGTTGATTCCCTTTAAAACAAATATTAATGCCAGAGTTTAAAATACAGGATTAATAGCCATTACACTGTAGACTGATACTGTATGTGCTTGACAACATGACTGTTCCCGTTTGCTCATCTATTCAAACTTCCTTTGAGCGAGGACGGTGCGGTAGAGCGAGGTGCCTTTGGCCTGGAAGAAGGTCATAATCATCTTGTTCTTTGTGACCTCCGCATGGACAAAACCTCCCAGCGTTGAAGCTTGGCCGGTGAAGAACTTCACTGAACCTTTGGGAACGTGGTGCCAGTGACGGACATCAGGATCAAGGAAGTTTCCGGCTCCACTCACCACGTAGCCGACACCGGACTCTTCAATGTACTGTAGAGGGGGAAGACAGTGGGATTGAAGAGCGTTTTTAAAAAAAAAGTGTCATCAGAAATTTACCCAACACATTCTGCATGTACAAACCTGCAGATTGTGGTCGTGGCCGCAGAGGTAGGCGGTGGCCTTGTATTTAATAAGCAGAGGATGAAGCCTCTGCAGCAGACACTCTGTGGGCCCGTGTTCGGACACAGACCACACAGGGTAGTGCCCGGCCACCAACAGGAAGTCAGCCTTAGACCGAGCCAGTCTCTCCTGCAGCCAAGTCAGCTGACGGTTGGCATCCACCTCACGGAGGGGGCCTCTGGGCTTCTCGTCTGTGTAGTCGTCAGAGTTGCCACACAGCATGATGGTGTCGAGCATGATGATGGTCAGGGTCTTCCCAGTGTTGGGGATGCGGAAGTTCAGCTCGTAATAATAAGACGGAAATTTCCTGTGAATCAGTAAACAAAGCTCAACTAAAATGTTTTTAGTTGAACACTTACTCTAAATGTCATAAAAATAGCATTTGAGGATACAACTTTTTTTAAAGTTGCTCCTTACCATCTGTCAGATTTGCGGCTGTAATCAATCTGGGCTTTGACGTTCCCTGCGTGGTCGTGATTACCAGCAAGCACATACCAGGGGACTCTGAGAGACTTTGCAGTGTACACAGACTCAAAAGTGTCCTGACAGGAAGAGTCAAAAAGAGAAACCGAGTAAAAACCAAAGCCACCAGTTTGCTTCATCACCACTTTCTTTTCACTGTTTGCAAAACGGCGTTACAGGTTCTCTCGACTGACCTTAAACCGAGGAGAATCCACACTGTCCACACCTCTGTAGTAGAAGTTATCGCCAAGGGCCAGAACAAAGTCAGCTCCCATCTGCTCTGCTATCTTGCTCATTTCTCGAGCAGTAGCCTTCTGCACAGCGGTGATGTACGGGGGATAAGGCACTCCACCCCAGTCTCCTAAAGCCAGGAACTTAATGGAGGTTTTGTTGTCTGTGAAGAGAACAGAAGATAAACATCTTAGGAGCTGAGAACCTGAGGAACACACAATGAAAAACATTGCTCAGTCGAGATCAAAGCCGGTATGAAACGATACTTACTGCTACTTTCCACCAGGTCTTGAAAGGCAGTGGGATAGCAGCGGGCCATAGAGATGGCAGCAATTAAGATGGATACCAGTAGAAGCGCCATCTTTAAAGAGAAAACACAGATCTCCGGTTAGCAACAGAACAAAACGCAGCTCAAACAGAGACGTGACATTTGGCTCAAACTGAAAGTAAACTCATATATACGCAAAGAAAACAGAAGAGGAACATGAAACAAGCATGACAAACCACAGCTGCAGCTTACCACACAAGCCTGCGCTGCCTCCGCCTTTCTGCTTTCTCTGTTCACCTCCCCCCCACCGCACTAAACCACTACATGGCCTCTTGCTTTTTATGCTGACAGGTGACTTGTGATTGGCTGCAGTTTGAAGCTGACATGTTCCAGCTGGAGCTAATGGAAGCTAATCAAAGCAGCCATGTGTGCGAGTCTGATAAGGTCAGAGGTCACAGTTTCATTTTTGTCGAAGCATATCTGTATATCTGTGCTTCTTTTAAATAAGATCATAACAGATAACATAACAGATCGAATGACCTTCACCATCCTCAGCAGAGACACTGTAAAACAAAAAGTACAGCAGCATCTAAAGCCTCACTCCACTCCTAGTGAAGAGAAAAGTGGCTGACAAGAAAAACAGCTTGAATGTGTGAAGAGTAGGTGTCGGTGTGCAGAGATAATAATGTCAAAGATAAAGCACTCACTGGAGAGGTGTGCTCAGGATGACCTGACGGGACACTGTCTGTCCTCACAGCGCTCTTCCTGCCCTCCTTTTATCAGCATTCCCCGAGGAGAGGCCGACGGAGGACCAGCCCTGGGACACTCCGCAGGGGCATGATCATTGCTCACTCCCTGACTCAGTCTTGGGACTAGAGGGTCATCGGGGCCACATGTGATCCGCAACGGTTATTATAGCTGGTGTCCAGACTCCGCTTTTTCCACTTCACTGTTTTCCTCCTCCTTTATTTTTTTTTTTTAGATAAATCTTGTGCTTCCATATTTCTGGGATGAATCAAGAATAAGAAATGTAGCCTGCTGAGTTTATTTCAGCGGTCAGACGGCTCATGGCAGGGTCAAACTGTATTACAGTCTCACAGAATGCAGTCTTGTAATTTGTTTTCCACCTTTAAACTTGGGTGCACAGGACTTAATGGCCTTTTCCCACTATAATGAAAACACACATAATTGTCTGCTGAACTGCTCCGAGGCCGAGCAGCTTAGCAGTGCATTATTATTAAATCATTACATGAATTTATCTATTGATCTATCTATCTATCGTATGAAGTGGGAATGTACTATTGCTGCCATAAATCACTTTTCCTCACACAGTGGAAGACAAATCTTTACATGTGAGCCAGTTTGGCCAGTGAAGGACTGGCATTAGATGCAGGTGACAACACTGTTCAGTGTATGCTTACAAATGATAAAACATTGCTTACACTGCTCACACTGACTGAAGGGGCACTCAACTGTGTATTAATAAACTGCCTGTAAATACACTTGTCTGAGAAAACAACCCTGATGGCATCACTTTGATGTCATAGGACTGCAATTTGAAAGATGTACAGACTCATGGGATATGTAGGATTCAAACTAGAGAATAAAAGTCTGGATATCTCTTTCAACCATTCTTCTTTTAAATCACCACAAAATCTATGGAAGTGTTATTACTGTATTTTTCATCTTATATCTCGTTCTCCACCATCTTAATTGCCCACATTATATTTCATGTGTCCTTGTGCTACTATCGATGCCTCCTGGGGAACCCTAGGACCTTTGATCCTACCAGGGGTCAACGAGGCTTCATCACAACATTGTAACAAGACGGCTGGACATATAGACCGTGCATGCTACATGATGATCCTTACGTGCATGCTGGACTGGCTGATGATGTGAAGCCATTTGCAGGATTCATGGGTGTTGTAAAACATTTGCGGTAACACAGATGTGAGGAGTATCTTTGGCATTTTTTAAGGAAAGCTCAAGTTGACCCGAAGACATGATTCAAATCCTGCAGATGAACCTGCTCGACTCTGACCTGAGCTGTAGTAATCAATATCAGAGCTATGCATTTATTTGTGAATTAGCAAAGTGATGGTCGGAAACTTTGCTCCAAAGTAAGAGTCATTTATTTTACGAGAATTATTAGAGCATTTCTATGTGACATGAGTGAATAAATCTTCAGTTTAAAACTATGAGCAGCTTCAAATCAAAACCATATACTGATACACAACCAGTATGTCAGGTTAAAAAACACAACAACATAAAAATAAACCAGGTATGTTTTTTTTTTACATGTCAACATGAACATGACGTGGGTTGCAGCAGTTAAAAGACAACAGGGACTTCAATAAAACATAAACTTGCATCTGTCAACTAAAATAGCTTTTAAGAGACAAGTGAGGTGAAGAGCGACAAAACAAACAAAAGACAAACTGTAAAATTCCAGTTACAGAGACGACACAAGAACTTTTTCTTTTCCTTTTCAGAAGTGGTATCCCTGGATCATGATCGAGGGTGAACAATCAGAGATGGCATAGTGAGGTGAGAAAGGCTGTACATGACATGATGATTAGTAATTCATGTCGCTGTATCCAGAGTATGAGCCCTGGTTTTGTCCTCCGAAGCCCTGGTACATGCTGTACCCCTGCTGATTGCCCCAGGACGACTGGTTTCCCCAGCCTGTGGAACAGGGGAAAATCAGGGGGCATTAATTCTTTTTGTTAATACAGCACATGAATGCAACATTGGATCGTTTTTTAGATGTAAACAAACATCAAAAAAGTAGCATCATTAATTGATAGAAGGGCTGGAGTTCAACTTGTTACACCCTTACTCACCATAATTATTATACACTTGGCCCCCTGTCACTGAGCTGGGGTAAGCGGTGCTGTACATGGAGTAGTCTCCCTGGCCCTCATTCTGACCTTGGGTCAGCATCTTCTTCTTCTCGTCTCCGTACCCGTAGCTGTAGGGGCTCTCCTGGTCGGTGGGCGGAGGCATCGACTGGTAGCTTTCTCCCTTTGTGATGCTGTAGTTGGAGCTGGGGACGGGTGGGGAGGAGTAGGTAGTGCTGCTCTCAGGGTAAAAGGTGCCGTAGCCGATGTTGCTGCCTGATCCACTAGATCCAGGGATTTTGGCCGTGGTGCTGGCTGTGTTGTTACCGTACAGCTTATCTAAAAAAAAAAAAAAACAAGAACCAAGCATCGCTGCTATGTAGAATCATTTGTTTCTTACAATGTCAAATTTTCCTGCAATGGTGAAAAACAAACAAAAGACAAGCTTCATACTATGGCAGCAATTAATAATTATCTTTTAATTGAATGATCTATAATGTCTGAAAATAGTGAAAAAGTTGTCATATTCAAATTGCTTGTTTTGTCCAAAAAACAGTCAAAAACTGCAACAAATAATTGATTATCAGATTTGTTGACAGTTACTTTCCTAGCAACTCTACTAGACCAAACTAGAGAGCATGACAGCAGTATGACCTGAGACATGCAAGATCTGAACAGAACATGTCCAGCTGTAATTATTTCAGGAAATGGGGAATGAGGTGAAGCTTCTCTGTAACTTTAAAGCTTCTTTTTTTCCCCAACAATAATAACAAAAAAAAACAATAGTATAAAAATGTCTATATTTTGTGTTGTTCAGCAGATTCACTAAAAACACAAACAGAAAATATCACAACAGTCTAACGTCAGTCTCCACAGAGCTAACAGAGACGAGCGGTTCATACTTACGATAGCCAGTGCCAGTGCTGCTCTCATAACTGTAGTTGGCTTTGAAAATAATGGAAAGAAATGATAATTTAGTTGATCTCCTCATAGGTGTAATGACGTATATTTAAAAAGAATCCTACTTAATCTTTGTACGGCTAGGCCAACACCTAGCAAGTGTAAAATTCCTTACTCTTGTTATAACTGGGTCCCGAGGGAAACGGTTTGCCTCTGCCCCGGCCGCGACCTCTGTTGGGACCCCAGCCACGGGATCCAGAGTCTGAAGGAATGCCACGAATAGTCCCGAACCCTGGGATGTGCTGTTGAACATGACGCAGCAGAAGAGTTTATGTAAAGTGCCCTCAACAATCAAGTCAACTTGACCCGACCACTAGCTAGATACGTTACCATGTCGGTGTAGGTGACTTTCTTCTTTGAATAATTTCTGTTGGTGTTTGACACTCCATTGTCGTCTGGGAACAGCTTCTCCAGGGCAGCGAGGGCAGCGTAGGCCTTTGCCTCCTTCTTATTGGAGCCTCTCCCTTTGAACTTCTGCCCATCCACCTCCACCTGAGAGGCGGGAACCGGAGAACACATCAAAGTTTTTTTCCTTTTAAAATCGGCATGCATTACTTCTTCAATATTTCTGTCTGTCACAGTGTGATTCTTGTTACTTTCTACCACTAAGAATCAGCAAAGTCAGAAGTTTTAACACTTTACACAAATGTGAAAATCTTCAGTGGACTCTGCAGTGGTCTTCTTCTATGAGACAGACATGCAGACACATTTGATATCAAAGCTGTGACGTGGGGCAGACCAAAGAACTGCAGGCATCACATTAAAGGGGACCTATTATGCTTTTCTCAGTGAGTAACTCTGTCAGGGCAAACCTCACTTTTCTCATTTGTATGAAAGGCCTCGCTGGAGGTCCAGACATTACTTCCTGGTCCTATTGATGTCAATACTTCTCTTGGTGCTGCCCACCTGCAAGCTTGGCACGCCCCCCACACACGGCACAGCACATAACTACTTATGGTGAAGAGTTTTCTTGAGTTTTGTTTTCCACGGCTCCCTCTACTGCTCCAAACATTATAGTGCGAGCCCGCGCAGAAACCACGCACAGTTAGATGCTTTATTTTCACAACGGTTATTGCTGTAGTTCACTCTTGATGTGTCCAAACAACAGCGTCAGTCTGAATTATTATTGTGGATCTGTGATGTTTAACCGTGTTACTGCGACCTGATCACGTTAGTAAGAAGAAGCAGCAGCGAAGATATAAATGCTTAAACTATACCTTCTTAGCTCGGAGAAATTATCCATAATTCAACCGTTCAGTTTGTTTTTCAGTAACTATGCGCACTAAAGTTTAATTCATTCAGCTTTACCTGCATCGTAAACCAGCAGGAGGTGACTCGGGGGAGACTCCCTACCTCTCGACTGTCTGTCTGTCTGTTCCTCCATTATTTATATTACTTTAGTCCGGAAGTGTCCACACGTAAAAAATCAAAAGGGTTTCTTTTCTTAAGTTATTAATATTGTCATCCAAAGTCTTTGCAGACTGTCCGGCTTCTTGATTCGCAGCACTCTCCATATTTCTGCCTCTTCCTGCACTCCGGCTGCCTGACAGTGGGTATGCTCGTTTTCTGCTCCAGTCCAGCTTGTGAAGGTGGGTCAGGTCTGTCATCTTCTGGTTCAGGACTCTGGCTCAAACCCATAAGGCAGAACCAAGCTGCCACAACCGTTTGTTTACACATGACATCTGGAACATGTTGCCATCGTAGTTGCCAGCAAGCTCCTCCAGGGGGAGGAGGGGGGCCTTAAAGAGCCCTGAACTCTAACAGAGCGTGTCAGACAGAGGGTGAAGAGGGTACAGTATAAAATGTACAGCGGAAGAAAAATAATGTCTTTTCAGAACATTAAAGCATGTCAATCTTTTTTAGTCGACACCAAGAATGAAATGATGGACACTAGAAATGGCCATAATAGGTCGTCTTTAAAGGCTCAATTGTAGTATTTGTAGCATTCAACACACAAGTGGAAAGGAAAGGATGAAACCAAAACATAGAAACCTTTGGATCATCATATAGTCTTGTTTCCTGTGTGTGTTTTCTGTGCCGACTCACCTCCATGACAAAACACTTTTCATGGGAGCCCCCCGTCTCTGCAGACAGCTCGTACTTCAGGCTGCGCCGCTTCTCATTTAGCTCCATCACTGGGTTCTTGCCATTTTTGGTCAAGATGGGACCCTGACCGCTCTGTTCACACACAGGAAGTGGACAAACAATGACTGTTAAATACACACGACCATGAGCACTTTGCTCGAGAACATCTTTTTCCTCCTCTCCTCTCAGTTTTTGAAAAGAGGCTTTTAAATAAACCACTCCAGAGGGAGGAACACATCTACATACGTCTTCTGATGTAGTTGAGGACGTAGTAGCAGCTTTTATTGATTCCTGGACTCCTTCACCGTCACCACTGGACTCCGACTTAGATTCTGAGCCTGTTGGAAGACCGAGATCCTGCAGGACCTGTGAATGACAAAAGTCAAAGCATGAACTGACAGGAACACCTCTTCATTCATTTACATGCCCCGTTGGACTGTAACTAAGGGACATGTCTGTGAATCAGTCAGCAAACCACAACAGGAAAACAGGTCAACAGAGGGGCGAAAAATGGGTTTGCAGACTTGCCTTGGTGGCTACGTTAAGCTTGGCCGCTCGTTTGGAAGGCCCAGTGGCCTCGTAGGTCTTCCCATTCAAGTCCACAGCCATTGTGAAGACCGGCTCGTGGACTGGACCAGTTTGAGATGTAAGCCGGTACTCCAGGCCAGGTCTGTACTGGTTCAGACGCATCACAGCATTCATGCTAAAATCATCAGTGACTACAGAGACAAGGAACAGGTAAAGAAAGGCACAAAGAAGGCAATCAAATAATTTCATTCAATCAATTTAGAGATTTGCCTTACAGATAATAAGTGGTAATTTGGCAGCATTTCCTCATTTAATTACTTGTATTCCCCAACACTGGTAGCTTTGAATCATTTATTATTTAATATTTCTTTAGCACATTTACAGAAAAAGGTTGTGTAGTAAAACACCAGCTTTCTGGCAACTGACTTAAAATATTCCAGATTCAGCATTTGCATTGCTGACACCAACTCTGTGTGTCATACACTAAGAAGATAGAAGTCATGTACCCATGTGCATTAACAATCTTTAGCTCCCTTTAAATAGCCCCCCTCTTACACAGAACGGTGAGGTGGAATAAAGGTGCAACATTACCGCTTTGAACAGGTTGTGTAAAACAGGCTTTTTTGCCACTGTAAAAAAAAAAAGTGAATCTATCAGGGGGTTGAAGTTAAAGACTTTGATTTGATTAGGGTCATTTTCTCCTGTTTACGAAACATTTTACACCTGCCAGGTCATGCGTCCACAATCAAAGTGAATCATTTGGCAGTTAAAAGGCTCAGGCCTCACAGTAATTACTTACATGATTTCCTCTGAAATCGCTTCTGGAACTTGAGAAACTTCCTCTGTTTGCTGTTGAGATGGGGCTCGTCCTCTTCTTTCTCCACCTCAGAGTACGACCTCTTAGCTGGCAGGCTGAAAGGACCAGCAGGACCTATCTGAGCTGCAGGAAACGACAGAGACAAGCCTGAGAACAGATCCTTTTCATGAAAGCATGTAATGATTCCTGAGCGACATGAAAAGGGGAGAGATTGCAGATCATTAGGTACCTGTACCGTCTTTGCCACTGATTCCCATTGACCTCCGTGGCTTTATAGGTTTGTAGTCCCTCCCCAACACTTTGTGCATCTGTCCAAATGCACACTGCCTCAAGGCAAACTGTAAAAATATAGAAGTTAGATACTTTTCCAGAGTTCAAAAATATGAGTGCGCTTGTGCTTGCATGTATAAGTGGCCTCATCTTACCTGAGCACTCTGCGTGATGTCTTCACGCTGCTGCAGAGTTAAATGTTCAGTGGCATCAACTGTTTCCTTCTCACATGGATCTTTAATTCCAGGGCCATCTTCGCACACACACAGATAAATTAGTACATTAATGCTGAGGTCAGTGTATGAACGTTCATGCTGGTTTGACAAACTCACCTTCAAGGAGGATTCCAGATGCAACACACTCCAAAACCCTGCGGAAAGATTCGCCTGCTCCCATTGGTCTCTCAGATGTACCAATAGCTTTCTCTACCAGCAGTTCAAGAGGCTGTGTGGGAAAAAAAGGGCAGCTAGTACACAGACTACTTATCAAGATGTTGCTCCATTTAAAAAAACAAAACTGATCACAGATCTAGAAAGGAGTTGGTTTACACACAACTACTTCTTTGTTGCTGCTCTAACATAATGTGCAACAACGGTTTCCCTACCCATCCTGAGAGTGGCATCCAGGTAGGAACACGGTTACACAAGTCCCTCATGATCCGGATCACGACAACGGCAGAACTCAGGTCGCTGACTTTGGCCTGGAGACACAAACAAAAGCCTGTTCAGTGGGAGAAGCTGCAGACTCTGATGTGACCTCACCCCTGTGCTTTCAGGGTTCCCACAAAAAGACCCGGAAAACAAGGCAGGCACAGAAGGTCAGAACAACTGAGCCGTCTCCAGATCAACAACTGTTAAAACTAATATATATGTATAGTGGGGTTCAAAAGTCTGGGACCACTTTCCCATTCATCTGAATGGTAATGCAGTCTCAAACCAATGGACTCCACTGTACATTAGACATGCCCACTTGCTCTTTGTTGTACAGCTCAGTCTGGCAGACGAGATGTTAATCAATCAGATTGGATGCTGCTGTCGATACCAATGATTGATTTAATTCTGTCATTGGTATGGATCAGCAGATCACTCTTCTTACATTCTTCAACTTTGACATTTTAGGATTATGAGCTACATCAACTACAACTGACAGCACAGTTAAAAACTGTGACTCACTCTAAATTGAGATAAAATAAAGAGATCACTCAAAGAAACAGTTCAACCTTAAGTACAAATAAGGACGTGAATGCAAACCTGGAACCACTTGGCGTGGCGGAGAGACGCCAAGGCAGTTAGGCATTTCTGCCTGTCCAGAACGTCCGGCGGATCGTTGACTGTTCGCGTTTCTATTGACGAGGTGGGGTAAGAAGAAAAGGTACAGTTTGACCAAGGGGGTTGGCTCTGTCTTGCAGCTCAGGGAGTAGCAGCTTCCCACAAACCACCAGCAGCTGGGAAGGGGGGTCCCAAGTACCTAATGTGTAATGTTGGTCCAACAAACCAGACAGTCACCTGTCACAGATCCCAGCTAAATCTTCCACAGTGTATGAAAAGTGGAAGCAAAAAAGACTGTCATAGAGACACAGTAGTATTTACAACATTGCATAGCATGTTGTTAATGTATGCACTGGGTAAAAACTACAATAAATACCCCCTTCCCTCAGCCCCTCGGCTTGGGTTTGCTGCTTTCCCCCCCTCCTGAGACAGTGTGTCCAGTTGGTCAAAGGTCCAGCGTTCCTAAAAAACTTGACAAACTAAAAGGCAATCAGTTGTAAATCACAAGCATTTAGAGAATCTACACGTCTGCCCCACACTGCAGCAAAACTGATGGAGTCCCTGTCCCAACACTGGCTTCAGCAGGCCTTATTAAAAGGTTAGAAAACCATAGAGCCATACCAGCTGTGTGCAAGTTTTAGCTCATTTTCTACACTACAATTACAATTCAGCTAATCTACCCTCAACCTTTTGATTTCAAAACTACGCCACGACGAACGGTTGAATGAGCGATAGGAGAGATTAAAACAGTACTGCATGATAAAAGCCAGCATATTCAAATTTTTCTTTACATAAAGTTAAGTCTTGACATGAAATCGGTGTCTTCTTAAGAGAAACAAACCAGTAAATATTATATTTAATGAGTAATACTAATAAGGAAGTCACTACAGTAATGTAATATTATCAAATAAAAATCAATAATCCTAATGAGGAGGATGCAGTTCCACAACAGCTGTTTAAATAGTTCTCATATGCAGCAGCAGCAGCAGCAGCAGCAGCAGCAGCAGCAGCAGCAGCCGCCATATTTGGGAATCATAGGCACATCAATCAGCCCATGACAAACACCAGACGGCTCAGACTGTTTACCAGTGACTATGGAGCGTTTGATTCAATCTACTTGAGCAGACCCTCTTTAATACAAAGTGTCATAGCTGCACCTGATCAGGTCTGACTCACTGTCTGACTCATTGTGGAAGCTATTATACAATTTCAAATGTGCAGCCCCAGTGTGCAGTGTAGTAAATGGACTAAAACTGCACTGAGACCGGTATGGTTCTGTACATGGGGCTTCAGCAAACTCCCCCCCTGACCTTTAAAAGAACTCACTGTAACTTTAGACCCTTGTGTAAATACAGCTCATGCCGATTAACACCGAAGCTCCACAAACACTCCACTAACTAACAAACAAATTCATACATAAACAGACAATCACTTAGGTGTTCCTACTTTTTTTCCTGTCTGGTTAAATTTAAACTCTCTTCTGAGAAACCAAAGGAAACTCCTCTTGCCGATCAGTTTTGCTGCAGCTGGTGCCAAATGTACATGTTCAGCATCAAGTACATGCAGTGCGCGCTTTAACTTGTTATTCTTGAAAAAGCCTTCACTTTAAACATGAAAACAATTCAACAAGAATACACAAAGTTTTTTTTTTTTTTTTTCTATGACTGAGGCAATGTCATTAACAACATGTGCAGAGTGTGTCAGCGACTACAGAGGAAATGTGTTGCTGGCAAACACCAGTTTGTCACAAAACGACGACAGGACTCTCGAGCGAGTGAAGAGCCAACATCCGTTGGTTGTTCACTGGCCTTGGTCTAAGACACTGTACAAGCTCCACTGAGGTTTAATCTGATGATGCAGGTGGCTAACTTGTTTGGTTTGAACTGCCGGAGCAAAGCACAGATCAGTGGAGCAGTATAGTGTCTGCATACCGAGAACACACAGATCAGCCTTGTGGGAGCTGATGTCTAGTTGCAGGCTGGACCGACATATGTACCTTCTTCTTCTGCAGTTTTACTTTCTTGCTCAGTCCTGATGAGAGGTGATGTCAAGTGGATAGTGAGAGTCAGGGCTGACTCCTTTGTACTTGTCACAACAATGGCTGCATCCCCCGGACACTGGCTCACTGTGTACGCCCCAACTGAAATAGCCTGTTAAAAAGAAGAACAGACAGTCAGGAATGCAAAGATGAACTCTTTAAATCTCAAAAACAACCCAATCTTCCAAATCTGTGTTTATGGAGAATGACATAAAATGACTGCAGGTTACATTTCTACCTCTAACTGTTCAGTTAGCTTTTCGGCCACTTGTTGAAGCAGGGTGATGGTAGGTTTGTTGGAACAAAGCAGCACCAGCTCCAGGTCCTTGTCTCCCTTCAGCAGAAGTCCTTTGGCCACCAAGCCGACCCTCATAACCCCACGCAGGACACGCTCTTCAGAATCAGTACTTGGACTGCAAGGAGGAAAAGTATATAAAAAAAAATATATGATCTAATTATTTATATTAATTAGATTTAAAAAAGGACACATGCATTTTAAAACTCATTTGACATACTTTGTAGTCACTTGTGACAACTGGCACAGCCCATTTGGACACCTTGCTTACCTCTGTGCCTCTGTATTTTCTTTGCTGTCTTTTGGAGTATCCATCTGGTCAGACACAGTTTTCAGAGCACACTCCACATGGGACACGATTTTCTGCACCGCCTCCAGCTCTTCTGTTGAGGGGTACACTTCAGAGTGCTTGGCCATCACGTGGCGATCATATGGCGTGCGCACCTGGGGGGATGAAGCCTCCTTCATTGGAAAAACCAGAGAAGCAAGGTTTGTATTGGAGAAAAGATAAACATAGTGTGGATGACAGAAAATGTTCGGCTCATACTGTAATCATATAACCAATCATTTGAAATTGCTCTGTAATGACCAGATGTTTGATTCATCATTAGGAGCAGTTCTTTCCTTACCTACCGATATATTCTAGTGAAACATAACAAGCAAAGCAAACATAGAATTGAGAAGTATAAAATTAGTGGGAATAGTTGAGATAGGCATGATTTAAAAAATTTGGAAAAAGAAAAATTAACATGCACAGGATACAGCTTCCTTGCAGGAGAAGAGTTGTCTTTTTAAACCACACCAGGAAATAAAACGGTGATGAAAAACACTAGATGTTCATTCTTAGAGTGAAAGAAGGAAAAGAAGCCTATGGATTATCAAGTCTTGATCAATTTAGCAGGGGAAAGAACCACCTCATAATGCTGTTTATCCTCAATCTCCTCGATAGCAGCGATGTAGTCATGATACTGTCTCAGCTCCTCCTCGTAGCACAGGCAGTCGTACCAGTAACGCAGCTCCTCGTATCTAGAAGGAGGACGCCACAGAATGACACTGACGACAAGCTCAGATGTTTCAGACAAAAGCAGGTGCTACATCAATGAATAAGTGTGAAATGGGATGTTTGGTAAATGCTAAGTAGCACAACAATCATCATTTTTCATTGACACTTTAAAATGGTTAATAAAGCTTGATCTGTGCTGTATAATAATCCCACATTTAATTCAATGGGCTGTGACACTAAAAGTGTAAACACTGAACCTGAGGAGTACTTTGTGAGTGTGTAGGGATATATTTGTGGTCTTTTTTTCATTTTAATTTATATTCTTTTTTTTTCCTTTTTTTTTTTTTAAATAGTTCATTATCATTTTTTAATTGTTACTGATGGTTGATCTAAAGCTAGGCTCCAAAGCTCGTTTCATTTGCATGAAGCTTGTATCAAACTGCTTTTACCATGTGACTGATGACGTCTGAAGCTTCAAATGTCGCTGAACCACTGGGGTGGGCGGGGAGAGGTTTGAACAGTTCAAACATTGCCAACATCGAGTGGTATGGTTTGCATTTATCACCTGTAATTTAAATATATCTAATTAAAGTACCAGTAACAAATATTGTGTTTGTCTAGGTATCTGAAAGACGCACAATTGGCAAGTCCAGAGGACCCACTACAGCACTGGGTGACTCACAAGCCTGAAAATCCCCACTTCTTTCAGATGACTATGCAATATCTTTGCTCGCCAGCATCCTCAGGGGCATGTGAAAGGATCTTTTCCAAAGCTCCAAGTTCCAAGAAACCGTCTAAAGCCCAGGGCTCTATTTTCAAATAAAACCCTCAGTGAAAACATAAACACACTTTTCCACAACCACAAAAATGCCCCACGTTCAAATGCACATCCACCAAATTCTCTTCTATTTCTGATTGTACAGCACACTGCCGTATAATAATATAATAAAGTTCATTTATATAGCACTTATGAAAATCATTATTGATATTGATTAATTTTATTGTAGAAAATAACAATTTAACCCATTTGCATGTTTACACGATACTGCACATCTGTGAATGTAGGAATAATCACATCTAGTGTAGCATAGCACTCCAATAAATTTAGAACTACATCCTTGATTTAATATGACATTCACTGTTAGGCTCTTATTGCACATACAGAGAGCGAATGAACGAGTGTTGTGCTGACTGCACTCCCTTTGATGGCTGCTGTAGTTTCTGCAAATCTCTAGATGTCACGGTCAGTTCTTTCATCAAAGCTTTAAAGTTTTGGCTCTTTTCCTCAGACAATCAGGAGAAAGCTTCATGAGGCTTAATCCGTCCATCCCCATCATTTGTGTTCTCCTGTCCAAGTTACTTGTGGCTGTGTGCATTTTAATGTAAAGCTGTAGTATAACGCTTAAATGTAGTATATAAATACATTTACTTTTACGATATCTCAGTGTCATTATATTATTACCTATCAAAATCATGCGGGAGGAGCCGGTGGCCCTGCTGGATCAGACTGTCCCAGTACAGCAGCTCCTCATACGCCTGGTGCTCATCCCACATTGGCGTTGCAGCGGCCGCCATGCTGTCACGACTTTCGTGCAGAAGCTACCACCTGTTTTAGCAGCAAAATCCCTTGTTAGCCATTGTGCAACTGGTCGATGACAGGCGGATGATTAAAACATCTGTCCGACAAAAATAGACGTTTACCTTCCCGTCCTCTGTGCAGGGACGCTGCTGCGATAAACTGTGACAGCTAATTAGCTGATGTTTACAACACTGGCCGCCCACTGGCTGTTAGGCAGCAAGCTAACGTTAGCCAGCATGCTAGTACGTTTGGCATTAGAGACGGTCACTTTGTACAATACCGCTGTCTTCAGTCTGTTTCGTTCAGGTAGTTAGGACTTACCTTTAACGAGAGACCTTTCTGTCGTTTCCACCTTTTCTTCTTCTTCTTTATTTTTCCTCCTTCTCCTTCTTCTTCTGTCCGTCATATGGCGCATGACAACCGTTGGGTAGCATTACCGCCACCTACTAAGCTGGAGTGTGGACAGAGACAGGTTTACTGTCAAGTACATTTTAACATACTAGGAATTTGCTTTGGTGTTTTGGTGCATAATCAATCTGTACTCCATACAACCCCATGTGGATTTGCAAGTTAATTAAGTATTTCATTAGTTGTAAAGCCACGTTTAAAGTAGCCCTCTATGAACTTACAATCCATCTCAGTGTCAACTTTAATAGATCTCATGCCAAAGAGCGGCTGCAACTGTTGTGCTAAAGTATCCCACAATTTCGACTTTTGTGTCTCATAATAATGACTTTTTATCTCATAATTATGACTTTGGTGTCTCATAATTTTGACTTTTGTGTCTCATAATTATGACTTTTTTAATCTCATAACTCAGTCATAATTATGACTTTCCCTGAGGAAACTTATTTTATTTCACTGGCAGAAACCAGTTAATTTCTACTGTATATGGTGTAGTACATATACTAACCAAGCCAAATATAATCATTGTCAAAACAGGCCAGTTTGTTATGGAATGACAATTTGTCAGAGAGAAATACAAAAATTCAGGGTTATATGTCACATTGCATTGTTTTATTTACATTCAATGTTCTTTACATTTCCTCAGTAAATTGAGGGTACAGTTCAAGTATCAACTTATAAAATCTTACATTGTTTCACATAAAGCAATGTATAAACACTTGAAAAGCATACTTAAACTTAAACATTCATAAACTCCACAGTATTTGAATATTAACAGTCCTTTATGAAATACATTCAGCAGAATACTTATCATCACAAATACACTCTAAATACCTCTGGGTTTATTCTGGAGCTCCCTCTGGTGGTTACAGCTCAATTAATCCCCATTTGTCTAATGTAAGAGCAAGTCACTGTGCCATTTATTTATTTTTTACTTTCAAAGCTGGTGAAAATGAGGTTGAAAAATAAAATAATACTCTGTAAGTTGCTCTGTAAATCACTCCTGCAGCCCTCTGCAGCGTGGTTAATACTGCTTTCATATCCTGCAGCCGACATCTTTGCCCTTTTGTTGTTATGAGTTTCAGAATAAGAGTATAACAATAATAATAAGCAATGTTCACTTATTATAAGTAAACAGTACGAAGTTTATGATATTTTGTGCAAAATCACAGCATTAGCTAGCTTCCATTTGTAAGGACAATGAATTCACTGGTAAACGTTGATGGAGTACGAAAGAGAGATTTTGGTTGAATCCATTAAACATTTCTAAAGTGGACCAGCTGAGAAATGTCATACTTCACATCTAAACTGGTATACAGTTACAAAGTTTATTCTTTCCACCTGCTGTTATGTGGGTCTCTCCATCTAAATGTCTTGAGATCTTCATATGTTTAATAACATGGTGACAAAGTACATCCACAACAATCACACTTGGTTGACTTCCTTCTTCTCTGAGCTGGGAAAAGAGGTCGGCTCCCAGCGGCCTAATATATTACCCCTCAGGCCCACTTGGCACTTGGCAATGAGGTAGATTTTGCGGAGGACGGTGCGGCGCAGCAGTATGTAGACCCAGGGATCGAGGATCTGGTTCCATGTGGCCAGCCTCACGCCCATCACCATCAGGGTTTTATAGTTGGACAGGTCGTCCCCGATGGATCCTGTGTAGGAGTGGATCACGGACATCAGGCCAAAGATCTGCAAGCATGAAACACATGCTTGCAATTAGAGTTTGGATGGTAAAGCAAAAATTACACGATAACAACATCTTAAAGTGATCTAGTTTATTTCATAAAAACACAACAAATGGATGCTCACCAGTATTGTTTTTACATCACATTAAATACCTTTACCTTCAGGTAAATAAGTGTTTTGTTAAAAATCCTCCCTCCTGCCTAATCATAGTTGGGCATGACCCTACCTCAACCTGACAAGCCCTACACCTGAACTGAAGGCTGAGCACATAAAAGTAAAAGTAAAAGTAAAAGTAAAAGTAAAAGTAAAAGTAAAAGTAAAAGTAGGGTGAGAGACAGCACAAAGTGTTTTTCCTGAAAATATTGGATACACTTTTATTATTAAAAAGCTGTAATGTACTTTGACGTCACTGCATCTTGAGCTTACTTAATGACATGCATGTTAAAATGCAAAAGTTTTCATGGTAAATAACAAACGTTTAATGTATAAAATCTGAACGAATGAGGCGATGGCTGTGGTCTAATGTGAGGTGGATCGTGTTTTTTTTTGGAATCGATCCCACTGATGCTGGAACTGCGACCGATGCTCAGAAGACTATCGATCTGCTCAGCTGTGCTTTGAGGAGCATGCAGCAGAATGCGTCAGTAGCTGAAGGTCATCAGTTGAATGCTGGGAATTACATGCCGACGACAACAGGTGAAACAAAACTGACAAGGCAGTGAGGGAGCTGTCACTCAAGCACGCAACATAAGTGATGTGTTAGTGAACTAGAGTGTTGTTTAAAGACTTATGGTAAAAATTATATTCTATATATATTATATTATAGGACATATAAAGCTGACCAACAGTAGACTTAATAGTAGCAGCATGGTTGGTTTTTTTTATTATTATGTAAACTGACAGAGGGCTCTCAGAGCGCCGGTGTGAAGATGACCACACTGTGTTTCCCTCTCGTTGTACTTCCTGAAACTCACCAGCAGAGGGCTCCAGCAGATACACGAGGTGACCATGATGCCGACCAGCTGCACCACCATCTCTATGTCGTGCGACTTGGCAGAGTGATGGGAGCCGGGCCGCCTCCTGAGCCGAGCGAGCACCAGCGTCAGTCCGCTGATGGTGTTACACACCATCGCTACAGCCAGCGAGGTCAGACCAAGTCCAGAGAACAACACCACAAAAGCCACATCCACCTCCTCAGTGTCACTGAGCACGTTAATGAAACACCAGGTCCCTGGGTCCTGGTAGTTGTAAGATCCCAGTTGAAAGCAGGGAAGGATGGCCACGCACAGAGCTGCCAGCCAGATGACAGACAGGCAGATCTTCGTGCGGGTTTTGGTGACCAGGGACGAGTGCAGCAGCGGCCTCGTGACACCCAGGCAGCGCTCGGCAGCCATGGCGCAGCCCATGAAGAGTGGGCACAGACCAAAGAACACCATGCTGCCACCCAGGAACTGGCACATGCCATCAGAAGAGTCGAAGTCCTCTGGGCGCACACCTCCATGCAGGTAGAGTCGGAGAACCAGGGCACCAGGGATGACGTGGCCAATGAAATCTGTGACCACCAGTGAACTGGCAAACAGGAGGAATGTGGCTTTGGAGCGCCGGCGCTGGAGGGAGTAGGCGTTAGCCAGGATAAAGAGGGCCACAATGTTCGAGATGATGCCCAGCGTCATGGACAGTATGACGACAATGACGCCGCTGGTGTTGGGCTGCACAGAGGAGAAGTTTCCCTGCTGCAACAGGCCTTCAACAGCCACCCCGACCTCCACCTTCCCTGCACTGTCATTAGAGAAATGAGGGAGGAGCGGGGAGGCCGAGGAGTTGTAGTGGCTCAAAGCTAACATCACTGAACTCTAGAGGTCATGGGGTCCATAGTTACTGGAGGCTGCAAGAGAAAGAAGAGGCAGATCTGATTTGTCAACTGCTCATAAACTGGATCAAAGTAAAATTCTGTTTTGTTGATATTAAAAGTCTAATTAAAAACAGTAAATGTTACACATGCTTAACATGAAGGTGAAAATTTAATTAACACTTCCACACCCACCCACACACACACACACACACACACACACACACACACACACACACACTAAAGGAAAAGGTTGTGAATCATATGCCGTGGCCTTCACAGCCCCAACTGAACATCTATAAGATATTGTGCTGGGCGAGTTAGAGCGCTCTCCATCACCATCATCGAAACACAGAATGAGGAACTATGTTTTGGATGAACAGTGTTTGTCAATCTGTTTCGGAAGCTAACGGTGGCCCAACACCTCACTTACAACATCTATGTTGGTTTTTACCTTAAATTAGTAACTTGTATCTTTTAAGATCAGAATTTGAGGCCCAGAAACAGAAAAAGAGTTGAACAACTACAAAGTCTTCACAGATAATGATCGAAATACGGCCAAACCTGACTAGACTCTCTTCTTATGAAACTGTGTTTGAACTTGAGTAGACAGTGGGTCGCTCTGTGCATGGTGTCAAAAAAAAAGCAAAAGTCACAGACACAGTGAAGACGTGTCAATCAATAATCATGATGCAGAGAGGTTTCTCTTCACTCAGGTGTAGTTTGGCAGGAGGTCAAACACAGGTCGTAAACAGGACCGTCCTCCCAGCAACACACTAACTAATAAAGCAGTTAACACCAGAGCAGAGCACACTGAAAGCTATGGTATATTATCTTTCATCATAGTCATATAGTACCTGATTTTTGTTGTCTACGTTGACCTTAAAAGGTAATTACTGCTCAGATTTATGAATTTTTTGAGAATATCAGCTGCTGACAGTGTTTCTCATGGAGTCCAATGTGACGTAAATCAACTTAAGAAAATAGCGAGAGAGAAATGCATTTCTCTATTGTTCATTCCTTCATAATTTCTCATGGAGCAGTTTGTCCATTGGGGAACAGCTGCCATTAGAAACGCCAGTGACCGCACAGATCTGCACCCGTTTGCAGAACTGGAAAATGAAAACCATAGTATTAAAAACAGTATAAATGCTATCTATCAGGTTTTTAACAAAGAGGCAACCCAGTTCTATTTCTTAGTAATTTTCTCTGGGGAAAAAAGTAAACTTTATTCGTTGCTTTTATTATGATACGATTTTAAATGAAGACATGACTCACCACTACATAGCTCTGATATCCCTCTCAGTGCAGCTGAACATCCAAAAGATAGTTTTCCGTGTGTAACAGATATCCACAGATACTCTCAGCGGTCCAGAAACAGAGGAAGAAATGTCTTTTCCTTAACATCAGAAATCATGTTTCCCTTTGATAAACTCCGCTGCGGGATAATGTCCATGGCTGGATCCGTCCGGCTGCTGCATGTCGACTTGAAGGTTGTAAAGGATCCCCACTGACACTAAAACACAGAAGCACGTTTTTATAGCGCGTCTTTCCGCCTTCAGTCTGTGTGGGCGTCTCTGCTGCTGTGCCCCCCACCCCACAGAGCCAAGTTCACGTATCCCCCCCCCCCCCCCCCCCCCCCCCCCCACTGCTGCTGCTGCTGCTGCGCTTTGCGTCGCTGCTCTCTGTTTACATTACGTCTACGGCCAGTAAGCACAATTTAATGTCCTTACTCACTATACGCGTGTCCCCTACATTTCTAAGAAATTATCTCAAACAGGCCTGTTTTATCTTTTGGCAGCACATTGTGGACACCAAAGCTGCTTTGATTTACATTGCTGCAGATGTTTCAGTCATAACTTTGTCACCACGTTGTTTGGATTTACGCGCTTGGTTAGAGTCTGTGACTTTTACTCGTTGTGGCCCAAGTTAAATTGTTCAGCGTTTTGTTTCCTGAAGAGCCTGGATCGATGTGAACAGATTCAGTTTCACGGCACACATTAATTTTCTTTTACTGTTTAATGCGCAACTCTGCGCTCAAAATAACCTGGAGGTATCAGTTGTGCAGAAGGATCCGGTTGTGGATGTGCTGCTCATCAGTCTGGTTTTCTATTTCAGTTCTCTGAATAAATGACCTCAGCGCTGGGAAGGAAGGTCAGACACGTAGTTGGAGTTAAATAAAAAGATGAAATTAGGTGAAATTATCTAAAAATGTATTTGTTTTGCAGTTGTGTTTTTGGAATTCCAAATACCTATTAGTTCTGGGAACTCATAGGGATAGTATGGAAAAGTCATATTCACCCTCATGAAAGATCCAGATGTTCCTCCAGGACTCTGATGTTAGTCTGAAGGTTTTTGCAGCTGTATCAAGGAAAACATGTCAATTTTTCATCTTGGTGATTGACAGGCTGAGAGGGAAAAACTAGGAAGAGGCATGATGTATCTCTCTTTTGGTTCTCTTGCTGCATACTGGGGACAGGTGGTCATGTTTGTTTTAATTTTACAACGATCTGGCAGCCCAGCTGGATACATACTTGCACAAGTTGTGGTTTGGAAATGGGGGAAAAAGCAATATCTCAAATTGGCTGCGGGTTCACAGGAGAGAGAGAGAGGAGGTAGGCACTGACACATAAATTGGTTTACAAAAATTAGAACGAGAGGTGCCTGGACAAAAGGCTCTACTGGCAACAGTGTAACAAGTCTGTGAACTGAAGATCCAGACAGGCGAGTTCAAGGGAAAAACCAACACCAAGTAAGTTCAGTAAGTTGTTGGGCCACCACATGCAGCCAGAACAGCGTCAGTGCTGCTTGTTGCTGATTCTACGAGACTGAACTCTACTGGAGCGATGAAAACCTTTCTTACAAAAGATGTTCCCTCATTTGGTGTTTTGATGATGGTGGTGGAGAGCGATGTCTAACATGTGGGTCCAAAATCTCCCATAGGTGTTCAACTGGGTTGAGATGTGATGATCTGCCGTCCGTGCCCCAACTACCAACCCTCTTTCAAAATCACTTAGATCTTTTCCTCTTGTCATCTTGATACACAATCAGAATCAGCTGGGTCTACTCAGCATTTTCATACCTACCATAGTGCATGATGGGACGCTAATTGTACCATGTAGTTCACCTGTGTGGAGGCATCTGCATTTGTTATGTTTCTCATTTATTCACCTGTCTGTATATTGTAGAATGTAACTACATGTTAAACTGTCAAAATATGGAAAATGTCTTTTAGGGAAGGATTCATTTGCAAAGGTACATCTGTTGTAGGTTTAAGGAGGGATCCAGATAACTGAATAAAAACACACTTGACATATAACCGCTTTCAGGATCTTTGACACCATAAGAGTCAACATCAGTTCAATAGGTATGGCGGTGCTTTGAGTTGAATGCTAATGTCAGCATGCTAAGATGCCCACAATTACACTTTAAACATGCTGATGTTTAGCATGAACTGATTAGTTCTCCCCCCTAATTTGACTATTGACTCTCTAATAGATGCTGACCCTGAACTGCAGCGTCCTTGGAGTTAGAGTCTGGTGGCATGTGTTGCATCTCTCTCTCTCTTGTTTCCTGTCATCACTTTACCAAAGGCTTCAAATTCCCCCCAAAATCTTTAAAACTGAATAAAACTGTCAATCTGGCTCTAGAGGAAAAGTAAAGCAAAGGATTCATCCTCTGGGGATAATGAATGTCTGCACTATCTTTCATGGCCGTCCATTAAAATAGTTCAGTCAGGACCAAAATAATGCACTGACAGATGAATGACAGACTATTGCCATCCTTAAGAGTCACGCTACCGTTCACTTAGCTTGTATTTTTCTGTTGACCTATTATAGTAAAAACACACATAGTAACCGTCAAACACAAAAACAGATGACTGTGAATTTATGCACGCTCAGTTCTGACTAGACTGTTGTTGATTTCAAAGCCCACAGAAAGGATTCAGGATTAGAGGTTAGATTGCTTTTTAGTTTTTATTAGCTTCATACATCTTATTAGCACATCAGAATAGGCATGTTTCAGTGTCTGCTGCTCTTGGACCAGAGAACCAATAATTCATGTCTGATCGCTTCCTTTCCTGGTGCCCATTTAGACTCTTTAAGTGCAACAATCAGGAGTCTGGCCGCCATGTGCGTTATTCCTCCAGCTCTGAAAGGAGACCCTGTTGCCCCCATTTTTCTCATCAATCGGTCTTGCAAATGGTGCCATTTGGCCTCTGCAGACCACTGGCTCTTCCAACACCAAGTCTAGGGTTTATGGGTTTGAGGTTCCTTCTACACCCTTTCCCCTTTCACTGACCACAAAGTGAAAAAAAAAACAAAAAAAACCCACTGACTGCATACCTGATCATCTCAGAAGCGCTCTGAGATGGAAGAGCTCTTCAGCCTGGAAAAGTTTACAGTGAGATCTCTATCGTTTCATGAAGTTGGAAATGTAATATTGGAGAAAAAGCTTCAAAACGTTTTCTTGTTGCATGTGCACACAAGTATTCCGTCTTGGCTTCAAGACTCCAAACTCCCCCACCACAACTGTTCAACAGTTCCTCTCAACGGCCGCTTCGCCAAACCGTTCTGCTAGAGCACATGCCTGTATGTCAGAGAGATTGACTGTTTCTTACCATGTGAGTCGCTTTGGAGCAGACAGGAGTTTGGTTTGCCAGTAACTGTGCTCTCTAATCTCTGAAGTATGATTTTTTTAATTTTTTTTTTTTATTACAACAAGGAAATTCAGGCTGAAGACAGTAATTTTCACAACTGCAATGTGCCAGCTTTAATCAAACTGTGTGACATCATGTAAATGCATTCAGTGTGGCAAAGGTAACCACGGGGTCATGTGCTTGTGCATTCCTCGCTGACATTTTTAGGGGAGGTACTGGCTATTATGAGTGGAAAGCCACACGCTATCTGTCTGGGCGTCTCAGATACTACTGGCCAAAAATGAAACAGTGGAATGTTTGCATGAGAATATTCAGCGGAGAGAAAAGGAGACAAACAAGCTGTCAGAGGCAGAAACAAGTTCAGATACTTTTCTCTGATGAAACGCACACTCCTTGTGGTGCAAATTGTTTAAAAGCTGCTGTCTGACTGTCTGGCTGGAACCCAGAGGTCATTGCTAATATTCAGTTACTGTTTTGCCTACTGTATGTCTCGAACTCTTATGATGGGAGGGAGTGCTCACTGTGCCAAGAGAAAATGGCAAAAATCACAATATGGTGAAATCCGCAAATAGTCAGAGTTGTCATTCATTCTGGGCAATGCAAAACATGAAAAAGCACTTGTGTTCCCGAGCCTTCTGAAGAATGTCCATGTGATGCAGCGCACATTTCAAATTGAAGGTCAACGTTTTGAGGAAATCTGAGTAATCGTGCTGCGCGTTTTATTATTGAGTCAGAGTTATTTAGAAGAGTAGCAGTACTTAATTCAAAATGATTAATAATGCACAGCAGCTATAACAATAACACTAAAAACACGTAAAATAAATGTCAATCAAAGCAAAGACTGTTGGATGAGGATGGAGGGGGTTGTCAGTGCTTTCTACAATGAGCTCAGGGATGCTTGATGAATATAGCAGCGGCTCCCAACCTTTTTTTGGAGACAAAAACCAGAAACAAACAGGCAGAAAGATTTCCTCACTGTCCCGTGTTGACACATGCAGGTGAATATTCACTGGAGCATTTGAGCAAACAGAACTAAAATGTTTAGACAGAGATGCTTCAGTGGGGTGATCTATTCAGCTTCCCTTTCCACAACACCCCGGTCTAACATGACGTGAGACAATCCAAAGGCTTTCATGTGAAGTTATAAATGGATGTATTAAGCTCAAGGTCCTGGAGAACCTTGCATTTATTCTGGGACTGTATTTTATTTAGACCTTGCAGAAGCTTATCCAGACCAAATATTTTCTCTTGCAGTGTTAAGAGAGCTGCCGTTGTCCACGTTTGGCTTTGGTTTGTTGTGCTTTGTCCAAACTACAGGAGGGGGTGTGTCCAACAAATTCTGTCAACCTTTTGAAACCGATCTGCCATTCACACACACTTGCTGTGTGCAGGTGAGAAAGCAAGCAGGATTTAAACTTCTCTCTTAAGTCTTTTTTTTTTTATGTCCTCCAGGAGCGACTGCATAAAAATATGTACCTCATATAAACCAGCAAAGCACAGCCCTGCCTTTAGTGAATCAATGACTATAAAACCACGAGGTTGACATTTTTTGTTTTGCATGAAATGTTGTGCCCACTACTGGATACATTACCATTGAATGTGGTGCAGATATGATGCAAACAAGACATCGATACTGCTTTGGATACCAGATACAGCATCTCTATTGATCACTTCCTGCAACATTACAGCAAAAAACTAAAATTATAAGGCATCATTCTTAGGTTATTTATATCTCTGTTGAATCAGCTGCTAATACTGTATGTAAACGGAGAAAAAACCTCACAAGGCTCAATAATCAAAACTTTCTCCACAACAGATGTCTTACTAAAGAAAACTGTTCTGGAGGACAAACTTTTCCCTTTATTATAAATCTGTGAAAGACGTCCATGGAAGCCCATCAAAGAATGCTACAATTTGCAGATGTCCTCTAACGGCCACACACGCAGACTATCAGTAGATGCTACCATTTATTGATGTTCCCTGAATTCCTCACATGCAGGCAGTGGATAGATGTTAGCTGCAGCACACATCATCAGTAGCCCCACTTTGGGGGATTTTGGGGCAACAGTATACTGCACCATATAGTATCTTCATGGGAGGTTTAAGGGGGTTTATATTTGTTATTGCAAAATTGCCAATATGAGCCCCTTTTCCCCGGAGCATTTGCCTTGTGCCTGGTTTGCCTCTCCTGACCGTGCGCCTCTGGGTGAAATGTGTAAATGTGTGTGGTAGGCTAGTGCTTTCTCCAGATTATTATGAATTCCCTCCATTTTCACTGTTTGTTTGACCTCACCAATGGATTGACCTCCTGGTCAGTAAAGACAATGACTTCCTTTAGCCGCTAGCATCTGTGTTCAGGGCTGATAACTTGATGGTGTCTCTCTATCTCTGTAAAAGAGGCTTTCTGACTGAGGAGCATGTCACAGAAACTGGATACTGGCAAAGCCAACAAGACGAGCCTGTAAGATTTATGATCTGTGTCAGTATTTAATTGTTGAGGTTTAGGGAGTTGGAGGGAGAGGAGACAGAAGAAGGCAAAGAGTGCTCCAGTTAGGAAAGTGAAACAAATAAGTGTCATGAAATGTACAAAATAAAAAGAAAGGGGGGAAAAACCATTACCGTGATTGAGACTGGGCCTGGCTATTATGGCAATCCAACCACACACATATGCTGTTTTAGCACTGAGTAGTCCTTACCTGGGATTTGCCAAGTACAGCCACTGTCTTTACCGCTTTCCCATATTTTCTTTCTTTCTCCATTCACTTTTCCCGTCACATATCATCTTTTCAATTTGCAAGAAATTAAACAAAAGCTTTGTGCTACTGGTTTTCTGCTCCTCATAGCTTTGGAAGTGAAGCACAATTCACGGCTAGTAACATTTTTACATCACAGCTCCCGTGATTCTAGTTTTGTTCATGTAGTACATTCTCTAAGATCACAGGGAGAACCAGAAAAAACGGTAATGCATTTAATTTTAGAGTTAACCTGCAATCCAATGTCATAATGTAATTCCACAGCCTCAAAAATGCAAATGCCAAGAAATACATCCAGTACTGGATCGCCTTTTTTCCGAGATGTGAAATTCTCAAAACCTCTTTCCTGTTGTCTTTGCAAATAGTAAAACTGCAACATTTCTGTGGCTTTTTTGTCATAAATCTGATTTCAGAGTGAAAACCATTGAAAGGTTTTTATATCAGTGTTTAATGGTGTACATCAGATACATCACTCTGCCTCGGCCAAACTAAACCTGTGTTTAGTCAATATCTGAATGAATCTATAAGGAGGCTCTGGCTGGATCCAGCTGCGTTGGCTGATGTGCTTTGCTTATCCTGGACAAAGACAGAGAATTTTAATGCAAGACTGGCAGTGACAAACATAAATCCTGAGTTTAAGGATATATATATATATCACTGCTCCTACATATATATTGTTTGCGCTACTTCACGAATATGATTTTCAAATTCCCACTATAGTCAGAGAAGATAAGGCAACATCTGCTTCCAATGCAGCAACAAGCTTATCCAGCTCCATGGTGAAATAAGCAGAAAGACTCAACAAATCTGGGTGAACAGTCTGATCCACCACAACAGCACCCACCGTCACACCACATAGATCGTGTGGTTCAGTTGCTTTGCTGATGTCTGCGGTAATAAAACTGAAAGGTTCGCCTCCATGTAGTGATTAATGATAAGTCCTGTCAGCATGAATAAAAGAGAGGAAGTTGTAATTAAAGAAGGTCTGCAGAAGGGCGAGATTTAAGAACCACAGCCTGCTATTCAAGTCAGCAGAGATGTTATTAATAGGAGCACCCAACTACCCATCATCCCACCCACACACAAACAGACAATTGCTGTGTCAGTTGAATGCATCAACCTTTAATCTCCAACAACCAGAAGAAACAACCAGAACCATTATGCTTGGTAATTCTGTACAAATTTCTCATTCAAGGTCCAATCAATACTATTTGCAATGGCATTACTTACTTAGTAAAATGATACGGTATTTGCAAAGACAATAGCTCAATATTTTGGGAAATACACTTGTATGAGACAAGGATTAGCTTGAAATTTTGCTCATAGTTTTCTTGTAATACTCCAAGATGTACATTTTGAGTTATACCTTTAGGATAATAAAAGTAAATACATCATAATGGATAAGTATGTTTTAATTAAAATTGACTTTAGCTTATATTTCATTTATAGAATAGCTTAATTAATTTTCTTTGGTTATCAGGTACTGGAGTGCACCTGGCACATTTACTCCAGTTAATCTGTGGCGCAAAGGAATCTAGTGGCGGGTAGACTAGCTGTGGATTCATGCGGTTTTCATACTGTGTCCTTTCAGGTTTAGTTTTTTCTGTAAAACAAACATCAGCGGATTTACCTGCTTTGTGACACGTGTGTAATAAATGTTTTTTGTGTTCATCAACTTTATAACAGAAGCAGAGTGGATTATTGTGTGGAACTACGTCGGTTGGACACGTGTAAAGGCCACGACTCCCAGCTTAGTCACATTTTTGCAGTAACAATACTGAGAACAGTCAGAGGAGAAGACTGACGTCACGACACCCTTATGTCTGTACAGTAAATATGAAGCATTAGTTGGCAGTTAGCTTAGTTTAGCACAAAAACTGTAAACAGCTAGAAACAGCCAGCCTGGCTCTGTACAAAGGCAACAAAATAAGCTGACTAGCAACTCACCAAAACTCACCTAATTAACATTTAGCTTCTCACTTAACTCTCAGCAAAAAAGTAAATAAGCCTATGTCCAAAAATGTCAAACAATTCCTTTAAATGCCAGATTATTTTTCAGAAGCAATTTGCTGAGTGAAATTTATTGTTGGTAAAAGGTAGGCTCTGATATTATTTTTCACTGGAATAATCAAAACAATCGGCAAGAGAAGCTTAGAGGACATAAAGTGATATTTAATGAAGACAAACTGAGTCTAGCCTGAAACGATGAAATCATTAGCCGATCCACAGAGCAGTATGATAGTGAGCTGTGCCAGAAAATGAAACAAGGACCATCAATCTCAGTTCTTTTCTTTTTTTGTTTCTTCCTCGTGCCACCCAAGAATCTGATAAACTCCCACAAACCCTGTAATAAAATGCTGGATGGCATTGAATAGTGCAGAAATATTTTCTGATTTTCAGCCATGACTTGCTAAAATCCAGTTCATGTTCTCTCACACATCATAATTTTCATCTGTCAGAACCACAAACTGCGGAAAATAAGTGACCAGACAAATACACAAAATATTTTGGCAGGTTTTTTAAATTTTTCTTCTTGGATCTAAATATAAATTCAACTGTCATTCTTCTGTGTGTTGGCCATGATTTTGTTTGATATTGTGCAGGAAATTATCTCTGATTATACACGCATCAAATAAATCACCAAACCATTACCATTTAAACAAAACATTTACTGCAAGTCTTTTAAAGGCACTTTTTTGCAAGTCTTGCTATCACCACATAGCCAACTTTAGCATTAACAGCTGTTTACTTACCATTCTAGAAGAAATTTTGTGACTTTCGCATCATACTTCATTCCTTTATCTACCAAGAGTTGTCTCCAGAGGTGGAAAGCAACACCAATGTTAACTCTTGTCTCAGTCACATCTTTTCTTGTACTGATGTTTGGATGCTAAAAAGCTAGCAGCCCGTTGCATCACTTTCTGACAGTGAGGTAGGTATTATTACCATGTAGGGCATATTATAACCAAAGACTGTAAATAAAGATGGCTGTAGCCTCCGTGACATCACCCATAGGTTTCTGAAGAGTGGTTTTGAAGCTCAGAGTCGGCTGTTCCACACATCACCATCTTGGCAGTGCCTGACTCCGCCTAACTCCCAGCTAATTCAAAACTGGGCAAAGTGGTAGAGCGTGTGTAACCAAGACTTGGGTGCATGCTGGATTGTGGCAAGCATATGCTCACCTGAAGCAGCACACCCACAATCATGCATAACTTTAAGCCTTAATAAAATCTAAACAGGTGAGAAAATCCCCCCCTGTACATTTGTCATGAAGGAGGCTGTAAACATGTTTATTTCTGCTGTTAAGTTGGGCATTTTAACATGGGATTCTATGGGGACTGACTCACTTTTGGAGCCAGCTGCAAGTGGCCATTCGAGGAACTGTTTTTGTATTACCATGATGGCCGAAGCTCTTGTCAGGCCACAATCAACACCACCCGCTCCTGGAAAGAAACCACGTTCAGACACCTCCTTCATGTAAGCACAAGTTAGACTGGTTTTGAAGCCCTGTACAATGTTTGTGAATAGATAAAAAATGACTGGAGAAAGGCAGGATGGTTATTGATGAGCAATTAACTGAGTGACCAGATATGTCCAACTTGATGCCCAGGGATTTGCAATACCAACAATAATTGGAGCAGTTGTAGCTCTAGCTTGGGTGGGATTTTGAAGCCATCCATCTCTGCACTCAACCTCCCCCCTCCTTCCTTTTGTTTCCTTTTCATCATCAGTCCCACAGTCACAATGAAATGTCATTGGCAGAAGGCTGTGGCTTGAGGCTTGAAATCAATGGGATTCATCTGGACTCAAGTGTAGTAACACTCATCATAGATAAAAATATGCTTTCTCACATAAAGTGCACAACTAAAACTCCAACAGTAAAACCTTAAAAATGCTCCTCATATTCAGTTATAAATGGTCCGGACAGATTAGCCTGATTGGGAGAAGGTTTATTGGACACTTGCCTCAGTTACTTCCCCTGTATTTGTCTTCAGCCTGAACGATTAAGCAGGGATGACTGTACTGTACCGTATGACAGATTTATGCAGGCCGCACACAGCACAGATAACTCACACTCACACAACCTTGAATCTGATGCTGCCTTCATGACTCTGAACTTTCTCAGCACAGTTCTCCCCAAGGTACATGCTGTACTGTGGTGACACAGCGAAAGCAACGTGCCAGCTCACTGATTTTAGTTAATGCTGCTGATAGCAATCATGCTGTGTTTACCTCTGGTTTGACTTTCTCTACTTGACTCACTGAGGGAATCTTTTTTCACTACTCAGTAATTTGCCAGAGGGCTCAAATCTCTAGCAATTACGTCACCAATTACATCTTCTGTCATGCAGAGGTGGTTTGAACAGTTAATAAATAATATTTATTTACACACGTTAAAAACATTCACAGGCTGGTTTGAAACTGTTTATAAATGATGCTGTTCTATTTCATGCAAAGCCTTCAGCTACATCTTGTGGCCTTCATCGGCAGGCCGTTCATTTGTCAGACCTGTATTAGTCTTAATTTTCCTCTTAGTTTGCTTTAATGTGAGTTAGACAGTTTCACAAAAAAGCCTAAAAGGTTTCACCTGCTGACCACTGGTACCAAAATGACAAAAGCCTCGCTGAGAAGGAAGCGCGTTACCTGTTGGAAATACAGCACCTCAGCTCTGCTACAGCTGTACTGGAAGTGTGTTTGGATTGTTACAGTCTTCATTGAATTCTCCTAGTAAAGTGATGTAACTGTTGAATCCTCCGTAAGTCGTGGCTAATTAGTCCGCCCTAAGATCAAGAACTGGACAGTGTTGTGCAACAGATGATTTCAGATTTCTATTTAAAGACTAATAGTTTGGTCTGAGGCGTAGTCAAAGTAGTGCTCTGTGACTCATTAGGGGAGCTCAGCTACACTAGTACATATGAAGATTCATTCATGCAAAGCCTCTAATAGAGCCCTGGGATTATTCATTCAGATCCAGTCTCATAATGTATTAATTATCCAGTTTTTTATCAGTTTAATAGCCTTGATAGGCTGGTAATAAAAAAATAAAAAAATAAAACCTTTATATTGGCATGGCTTAAAAGTCATGCCGCTGGTAGTGCAATTAATCTAAATCATGTGCAGTGTGAAGACAGGACATTACATCACACTCAAACTGAAACAACGCCAAACTCACAGACTGAGAATTGCACTTTAGAGTAATGTGAAATCACTACTCTTGTAGCGATGGAGGTTAGATTAAAAGTCTTCTGAGGGCTTCATTTATCACACTTGATGGTGAAACTGTTTCATAACTTCAGCTGTTGCACTAAGATCCTGTTTGTTTTCTCTGTTTCAGTCTCACAAACAGCCTGGACGAGACACAAGAGTGATCAGTCAGTGCAATGGCCTTTTTCGTGAACCTGTTGAGGCTTTGCGGAGGATCAAAGGCTCATCACCGGGCCACGTCCCAACAACCTCAACACAGTCCAGGAACAAACTGACGTGATGGCATCTCGGGTTCAGGGTTGTAAAGTCAATGGAACAAAGATAAACATGGTCTAAGGTGTGATTTGAGGAACCCAGCTGAACTTTGACAAAGAATTTTGTTTTTCTTGCCATCCACAATGTTTTGAGCAAAACATGCTGCACCGCCCTCACTCACAGGACTCATCAGTGTTTTGCACAACAAAATAAAAAACTACAATCTGTATGAAAGGAGCCAACAGGAGAGACTTCAGCTGATGATAAATAGTGTGGCTGGATGTTATTACAAACGTTTTTATAGCAGCGACATTATGTCATGAAAGGAATAACCAGTGATGAGATATAACACTAATATTTAACCTGTGATTACACTAGGCCTCATTAAAGCTGTCGGCTCTAAATGCCAACATTCATCTCATTATTTTCACGTAATCCTCTTTTATAGTCCTCCGTTCTTTATGAAACACTGAAAGGCCAAATATCAGTTAGGACCTTCTTTAAAGACCTAAATATGTTTAAAAATATGTTTTTGGCAAGCTCCGACATACAAACACATACAAACAGGGCCGCTAGCGCTGTTTAACACATCTCCCATAGGTGTTCAATTGGTGACTGCGAAGATCATAGCATATGATTCACATCATTTTCACAATCATCAAACTATTCAGTGACCCCTCACACCGTAAACTTTCTTCTTTCTCTTCTCATTTTTCAGGTTTTTCCTTTGGTTTGACACCCGTCTGTATACATCCACACACTCTTTCACTGACCTTTGCTGTGGCTCAACGAATATTTGTTCCTTTGTCTGATGGAGACAGTGATGTCAATCTTTTGGTGTGTAATCTTTACTTTGGCACTTTAACTGAAGCAGCTTCTGCCAAATTACAACAATGCTTACTGTAAATGTTTTAAAGGCTGAAGCTGACGCTGGATGGGAAAAGGAAGGGCACAGCACCAGTAGGCAGATTTTTTTTTCTTACCTTTGGACAGAGCCAGGCTAGTGGTTTCCGGTTGTTTCCAGTCTTTATGCTAAGCTAAGCTAACCGCCTGCTAGTGGCCTTCAAGTGGCACAGTACCATGCATGAGAGTGGTATCAGCCGTTTCATCGAACTCTTGGCAAGAAAGCAAATGAGTGTATTTCCAAAAATGTCAAAAGCATTTTCAAAGTCAGTGCTTATGATTTAAAATCAAATCCAGTACAGAATGAAAAGATTCCTGCTCATCCTTGTGCAACACAAACTCAGCGGCTGTGACCTGACCAGATGTGGATCCACTGGCAATGAAAGTTTAGTCAGCAGGGAAGAGACGAATGATTTGACTTAATGCACTTTGTTTTATAATGTCAATTTAATCCAATTGAAGGATGCAAGTTTGACTTCTGCCCTTTTGTCTTTCTCACATTGGAAACTAAAAACATGTGCTCAGTAAAAAAAAATCAGTGAAGAAGTACTTCAATAGGGCATTTAAGTACTCCACAACTCCTGGTTATATGCATGTGTGTGTGTGTTACCACTAAGTTACAGGATGTCAGTGTGCCCTGGCATCCCCACACACTGAACCTGAACCACATGTTTGGCACACATTGCCGCTCACCACAACCAGAATCTGAGCCAAACACTGCTATATCCATGTAAGGGTAGTACAGTATCACTCACATTTCATGTGAGCTAAGCCTGGTTCTGTATGTAACTCAAATCAGATCAGCACAAATACCTTCTCCCATAGGTCAGGAGAAATACAGTATTTGAGTGGAGTTTTAAAAAAAAAATATAAATCAAGGTCAAGCTGTTTGGTTATCCAGGCTTCAAAACATCTGGATCAAACGTCAAAAAAAATGAACTGGACATTTCTTGATTCACAGACCCTGATGAAGATGAAGATAAATGATGTATCAGATGACTCTTTGCCTGTCACATCATCTTTGTGTGACCTTTATGAAGTACCCTGTGAATTATGTATCATTTGGCAGCATTTCACAGGAAAACACAGTAATGTATGTATTAGTCTGGGACTAACTTTCCTCCCTCCGGCTGTTTTGGCTGGAGGCTGGGATATTGCTTTTGGTGTAGGTTTTCATTTTTAATGAATGGTCTTTTAGGATCACTGCACCACTCCTGTTACCCATTGCCTTTTTCCATTCATAACAATAATATATGTAAATACTATTGTTATAATTTGTTGTTATAATCCAGGTATTCAACAACCCCTTTTGTCCTTCCAAAAGTGTTAAAAGATTGCAATGTTATTGTTTATGTTGCAGAAATAAAATCAGGATTACCTTCATAAAAAACATCCAGCAGAGTGAGAGCAAAGGAAGAAACCTGAGCTCGTATTCACAAAGCATTTTATCTTACCACTAAGACTACTCCTAAATCACCCTAAAAGTTTTTAACGGATTAGGGGTCATTTACAAAAGTAGTGCATGCTCCAAAATGCATCGGTATGATCAGGCTTGTGTCGACTCGGGAGAATTCAATTTAACTATAAAAACTTACATTCAATTCTCTCAATGGACCCCCCCAAAAAAAAAAAAAAACGAACCTGTCCTAACTTAACTAACTAACTAACTTAACGTAACCTAACTAACAGCCTATGAGCCACATCCTGTTGTACCTGTAACTGTTGTAATGTAGCTGTGGTCCCGGCTTTGGGTTAAAAGTGTGTTAATATCCAGCAGTCCCCCAGATGTGCTGGTGACATCCAGCTAGAATGTGATCCTGTCAAACAGCTGCCTCAGGTCACTCTCCGTTAACATCTATGACTCGTGCGTAGATCCTGGAAAACAACCTACAAACACCTCCTTGTCTCGCGATGGTGCAATCATTTTTACATGCTTCCATCTCTGGCAGCGATCACAGCAGGTAGACCGACCATGAAGCGGCTTTATTTCCCTGTAGTTGTTGAACATCTAAATGAAATCATATGAATTTTCCTATGACATTGGGTCACAGCGCATTTATTGTTTGGTGGAGATAGGCTATCTGCTTTTCTCTGTTGCCAAGTAACGCAGTGTTACTGATCGGTTTGTTTTGGTTGGTAGAAGATTGAATCCTTCACAAACTCCACAACGATCATTATTCCCTCTTGATTGAGTCAGTATATTTTAAGTAATTCAGCATCGTTTAAGGTTTCCAAAACACTGCAGCTTGGAATGACTGCGGCCCTTTTATGATTCTTTTTGATTTGGTCTTAGTGAGTTAGGAATCCTCTTGACTTCTAATCCCTCCCAGACTTAGGAGCTGCTTTTAAGTGGCTTTGTGAACAGCTCTTAGTAAAAAAAAAATAGCAGTCCTAAAGTTAGGACTGACACATTATTTTTAGGAGTTTATCCTAAATCGTTAGGAGCTACTTTTAGCCTTAAGATGCTTTGTGAATACGGGCCCTGATCTGTACAGTTGACTCAGATGTCATGGTCCAAACCAGATGTGACCAGTGGATCAACAGGTGTCAGCTTTCTGCCGGACTATGATAATAGCCCTGTTGTCATCTCTACTGTTGAATTAGCACTTATAATAAATCTAGCCGTGTTGAAATGTGTGCTGAAGGTCAGAGGGTTTTTGGATGGAAAATATTGGCAACAACATACATGCCATAATTTAAAGGTACTATATTCAGAAAACCTTTGTTATTTATGACACTGGTGGCCGTAAAGTGAACTGCAGTCAGTAGCTGTAGACTATATTTGACTCTCCGTCACTGGCACAGTGCTAAAACAAAGTGTGGAGATGGGTCTGACTTGAAAGATTATAGTTTGACTGATGTTATGTTTTTAAAATATAGGATTTCTTAATTGTTATCAGCTTACTAGCGAGCACAATGTAGGCCAATGATGTTGATCTAATCCATTCTTGTTAAATAAAACATTGACTGTTGACATAAAACATCAGTGTTAGGTAGCTATTTAGCTTTATCAATTGCTTGTCTAGCTTTCACCAAGAAGCCTAGCGATGTCAGACTAGCTACATTTTTCAGATGATAACGCTAGCGCTAAATGAACTAGACAGAATTAATTAGATGTATTGCCACAATTCATTAGCTACTGATTCTAAATCAGACGTATTCTATCACTCAATCTAACAAGCAGGTTCATTCAAAGTAAGGATTGGCGGCGTGTGTGTGTGTGTGTGTGTGTGTGTGCAGGGGTGGGTAAGTAAAGGAAGTTGAACTTCTCTCTCAAGCTCTCTCTGCCTTTTCAACCCACCTTTGTGTGGATGTTCAGAAAAAGCCATAAACGCCTTTGCCTTCAGACGAAGTTGGACGACGGGTCACACAAACTATTTCATTTCAAGCGTATCCCGGCCTTAATAGTTCCACTCAGCCAGCTGCCAGTCTGCAATTCTGTGTGATGTCCATGCCAGCCCGAAGTAGGTCAAGCTCTGGCTTGTGTTCCTCTTGACACAGGTGCACCAAGCACGCCTGAGTTTCTGTTAAATGAACAAAGTGTTGACACTCATGATAAACTACTGCTGGACAGCATATGGATGAAGGCAGCCATGACTGGAGACCAGTGCAGAAGACGAGGTCAACATGCAACAACAGAATGGTGAAAGATTTCATCCAAACACTCAACTTCACCCTGCACTTTTTTGTTTTTAATTAATTTGCCATTAGGGCAGTGTTTATATAAATATCAAACGATCCGAAAATATATTTCTCATGAAGTGGAGCTGAATAATCTTGCTTTGGACATTTTGCAGATGCTAAAACTCAGCTGTGTAATGTACATCTGCACACCATTATAGCACCTTCCTGCTAGACAGAATCTATTTTTCCTTCAAACTCTGACATGTTGTGGAGCTCTGGCATTTGCTTTTTGGTCCTTTTGTTGTTCATGTCCATTAATTTGAAATCTGCAATGTGGAAATGATTAAATAAATAAAACACGCCTTGAAGGGCAAAATGAACACCCTCCCACTGATCAGCTACTTAGAGCAGGAAATGGCCTGTGTATCTAATATAGTCTACTTTAGTATGTTCCTGTGCCTGACTGGTTTTATTTAAAAATCTGGAATCTAAATTAAGTTAATATTGAGAGATGAATGAACCAACTGTTGGACTTTGCAGCTACAACCAATGAAGAAACTGAGCTGGTTTCTGGCCCGCTTTTATTGGACACTATTGCAGCAGCCCTTGAAAACACATTAGATATTTATATGATGAGTTTATCAGATGCAAAAATCCCCGCTGATATACAATAATTGTCACTTACTTCCCAACTCTTGCGACTGTGTTGACAACCGTAGAGGCTGAACTAGAAGTTAAAGATCATAACAGATGTGTCCTTCTGTATTCAAGAATCTTCATCTGTAACTGAGTGTTCACTAAACCTTTCCTCTGAACAGTGATTATCTAATCCTCACGTAACAATGAGACCTGTCAGGCTTGGAATTTCTCCTCATGCTGGAGCAATAGTCTATATCTGCTCTTGTGTAACCTACAGTCTTTAACAAGTCTAATACTATTTTTAGTGTTAACGGTAGAGACCCACTGAAATCGGCTCAACATGAAGTTCGCCCTCATTAATTTTCAAAGGGATATGAGCAAATTGCTTCATGAGGCATTGTGGGATTCCCAGCAACATGGGACTGACCAGCAATGCGAAAAAAGGAGAGGGTCCACAGTTGGAAGTTTTCAATGTTATGCAAATGAGGGTGAAATTCGCCTGGTGGCTATGCAGTCTGTTTGAAAAATGACTGAGGATTTTCACAGTGAGCTGCATGAATGGAAAAGTTGTCAGGTGTAGCAACAGTGACGGGCGGCAGAGCTCTTACACGCTGCTAAAATTTAATTTTCAAACGCCCTTCAGAAAACATCTCATCCCCAGTGAGGGGCGCAGCTTGTGAACAGGCAAGGCAGGAGACTGCTTGGGGTCCCGGGCTGTTAGGGGCCCCAGAGGACCGACAAACTTTACTCCACTGCAGTGTCTCAAAAGGCCTGTGCAGACAGGAGATTAGATAACATAAGGTCTGTACAAAAAGTTGCTAGATATGTCGCCGGCTGCTTTAATGAACAAAACAAAGAATGAAGAAAACCCCTGTGGGTTATTTACGATGTGACAAAGTTGAAGTTATTTATTTAGGTTTTTATTGTTTAAAAAATCCTACTAATGTGAACGTTTGGATTAAAAATGTTTAGATCTCTGTTGGTGTTAGATTATTTATTACATAATGGCGATGAATGCTGATTGGAGGGCCCCCTGCAAATGTTTTGCCTCGGGCCTCGACGGAGTCAAGAATCACCACCGTCCTCAGTCGAGCGTGTGTTCAGCAGGTGAAGGAGTTTGTTCTTTTGTAATCTTAACAATCGCAGCGCAGTGATTTCTTAACCGCGTATGTCTCTCCTCTGAACCTCGGGCTTCTGAAATGCATGAGCCACAGATCCCAGAGGAAAGAAGGAGGGATGATCCAATGGGCGTGAAGCTGAAAATCGAGAGGTTTTGTGGATGTTAGTAGAGAACATTCATTCTGGCGTTTTGTCCAACACATTGGCTGCACGCTCTCTGTTTCTAAACTATCCACATGAGATCTGCAATATCGCAATGTCAGATCATGTTTTCCCTCCTTCTCCATGGCTTCTCACAGGAACTGGTGTGGGGTGGGGGTCCGTTTTTAAAAATCATTACACATTCATATTTTTAGCCCTCGCAATTTGGGAGGTGCAGTTTGCCCTGAAGTGGCCGTTGTGTGAATTTATGGGAAATTTCACTGACAAATTTAGAATACACCAAAAAAAAAAAACATTATCCATGTGCTAATATGTTGACAGACCTCCAAGTACTGTGGGTGTGCAGGACACTGAATTACTGGATTGTTATCATCCAGTCACAAAGGGAGCGGGTGGAGTCTTGCTGGCTGACCTCCATGACTAAAAAGAGCTCATGAGAGATTTGAAGGATAGCAGCTAAAGATGCATCACACACAGAAGCGAGAGAGAGAGAGTGTGTGTGTGTATGTGTGTGTGTGTGTGTGTGTGTGTGTGTGTGTGTGTGTGTGTGTGTGATTGGCCAACTTGTTTGTTTGTGAGCACAGTCTGGTTCTCGTCTTCCTTTACACTATTAAAACAAAGCCCTGCCTTGAATCCGGCATATTGATCCGTTTCTTAGCAGCCGCCATTGGAACACGTCGTCAATCACAAACAGGTGTGCCAATATAGCTCTGATGTTAGGAGGTAAACAAGATTCATCATGGAAAGGCCATTAGTGTCTGTCTGCAACCGCAGGAGGCTTCAGAAACGATTTATCTTGTAGCTGGTGGAAGTGAATTTTCTTTGGTATGGATTAGAGTGTATCCGCGTGTTGGTTTCTACTTACAAGTGGTTTTATCGACGGCACACAATTGGTTTGTTTATCCATGTAATGATAGGTCAGTGAACCTTCAGTGGAAAAAAAAAAAAAAAAAAATCTAATTTAAACCTTATTCTTATTATTAAATCCCACCTAAGTGGAAGACGGCTCCTCGGGGTGTTTTTAAGTATTTTTCCAGCTCAACATGTTTTGATTTTTTGAAGGGACTCCTGGTGAGGTAAGAGAGCAGAGGAGGAACACGATGAGACAAACCGAGGAGGAGAGAGCACAGTCCATTATGAAACAGCATGAGTCAATCGCAGCTCGGCAGCCAAGTGATGAAGACGAGGCCGGCGGACACATCAGGCCGCGCTCGCAGCTGAACGAGGCGTCAGTGTAAACACCGCAAAGAATAAATTCACGCAGCCGGCTTTTAGAGATTTTGATCCATATTTCTGGTCCCATATTTGGAGCTTGTGCTGCCCTGCTGAGCATCACTGCACCGCGGAGGAGTCATGTGTTTATGTGACACATGACTCGCTGAATGTTATGTAAAAACTCAAAATGTATACTTTCCCCTTCGCTCAGCAAATGATGTGAGATATACAAAAATGTCACACAGGGCTTTTTTTAACATGCAGGAAAAGTACAGCTCCTGCTCACTTTTACATAAGTAGACTGATGCAGATAAATGAATGGTGCTGCATGGATTATATAAGGTGTGGGAATGTTGCTTTAAAGTTGGCTATATTTTGTATTTGTATTGTAAATACATTAGGTGTTGCATTCTGAATAATTACAGGAAATAATCAGCTGCTCATCTGTCATGTTAAACATTAAGGAGCCAACTCTGTTTCATACTGGATCCTTACCTCAAAAACACCCTGCATGTGTGTCCGCTGAGGCTTATTTAATCTGACTCACTATTCGTCCGCTGAGCCTGGACCTTCTTGACTGGCTGTATGTTGCTCTGCTTACTCTCAGATGGACCATACCAAAGAGTTGACGAGTGAAAAAAAAAAAAGCAAAAACTATCACAATTTTAAGAGTCACAACCCCCCCAGCTGTACTGTAAGAGTTTCCTGGAATTTACTTGGTGGCTTGGTTGAGTCAGTGTGTAGAGTTCACAGTTGTACAAGAGGCTCAGTGTGCATCAGTTACAGGCAGAGACTACACAGTCCATAACACAGCCCTGTGGATTTTAAATCTAGGTATAAATAGCAGGACATTACATTGCCTATAAACAGTCACAAACAGGCCTGGCCAAGCACAACAAACTGGAAAAACAAACAGCTTTTTGTGTATCATTAGCAGGTGTAAGTACTTTGTGCAACGTAAATATTGTGTGCACCATAGCTGCGCTAGCCCAAAGGAAAGAACTATTTAACTTTATAAAAAATATTCAACCGTCCACAGCAGCACATCACTCAGCTTCTGAGCGGTTGCTCCCAGCTGCTTCTCTAAACTGGTAGCACGCTGATCCAAATCTACTGCAGGTAATACACTGACTGTATAAGCACCTCACACAACCCCACGTCAAATAACCCCGAACCCTCACTTTAATAGTTAAGGTACTACTGAAAAAATCTGTATGTGTGTAGTGGGCCATTTGCACAGAAGACAGTCACATGTCACATTAAGAAGAGGCTCATGTTTAAATAACATAATTAACAATGGCTGAATTCCATTTAGTTCAGTCTCAGGGTGCTGGTATTGTGCATGCTAACTCAGTGTCACACTGTCATTGGCTTACTGAGCCACTGTTGATGTTATATTAACACTTTTCCTATAATAATCAAGTCAAAATGTTTTCAGCGCTGTTCCTCATGTACACTGGGAAGAAATGCATTCATGTATGACTGTAGCTCATCTATTCCAGAAGGAGTGTTTTCCAGGGAAAGTAGAGTATCCTTTTATGAGAACTGCTAATAAACGTTCTTTGAACCTGATGCCATGTTTCATAAATCCTCTCTAGAAAATGACTCATTACTCCAGTTTGGGGAAACCTCAGTAAAAACATGGTTAAATACAATGACTGAAGTCTGAATGACTTTCATATGCTCTATCATGTTATCAGTACCTTTTATGCAGCACTACCCCTCCCAAAACCTAACAAGTCTGTTTACAGTTCGTCTTTTTTGTTTTGTTTTTTTTAACAAGGAGTTGACCTCTTGACCCCAATCACTGTGTAAATAACATATTGTACATTTCTGTATCTGTGAATGATTTTTTTATCAAACAAAAGAAAAATATATTTTTTCATGCACAGCCATGTATCATATGAAACATTAAATATTATTTGGTGTATATGAAATGCTTTAATTTCTGCATTTTGTCATCTTCATCAAATGTGTGAGCCCCGTTCGTTTTGGGTTTTTTAAGTAAGAAAAAAAAGAAAGAATATAAATATTTGAAGAAAAATAATGGTTCATTTTGCTGCTGTATGTGTAGTATTTTCACACACAGTGGGATCTGAGGAAGGAAATCCAGTGTCAACAAAACACAACAGCTAATCTTCCCTAACAGTCATTTTAACTCTGGACTGGGAGAGAAATATCTATTTTGCATGGCTTACACCTGACAGCGCCTCCACATAAGAGGAGCCACATTGGTCTGGAGCAGAGTGAGTTTGGCCCAGGGGCTCGACTGTAATGAGCAGAGCTGCAGTGTCTGCCTGTGTCCTGTTACAGGATCCTACTCAGTTAAAAATGGTTCATGTAAGGTTATACAGTGTTGGGAGGGGAGGAACGGCTTTGCATTGAACTATCGGTAGTTGGTGGAAATACAGGGACTTTGATGATTTGCTTTAAATTTCAAAGATCTCTCAGCTCATTCATCTGAAATGTGGCACTCTCCTTGGGCCCATTCACACTATGTGGCTAATGTGGAGGGGGGCTGTTTGGGGAGGAAAGGCATGAATAAATCAGGAGTCCATGATTCAGAGCTGGACAGGGGGCCTGGAAAATGCCAGGGATTAAAATCGAGGATATTTATTGTGTCAAAGCTGCTGAGCCATGTTGTCAGGGAGCCCAAAATTTCAACACACGTGTTTATATAGTGAAGTTCACACTCAGAACAGTTATTAACAGGAGTGGTAGCTTGTAGCCTACTCAACCCATAAGTCAGATGGAGACTCCATAATCTCTTATAGAAAGATTGTATATAGAGGAAAAGCAACAACTACACAGAATATTTAAATGTTTGTTTTTTTTTGCCAAGCACCTATTTCCTGAAAGAAGCAATTTGTTGCTCTGTCACATCATTTATTAAATTGCCTGAGTATGAATATGAATCTGAACCATATTGTGCCTGTCGATTTGTATTAGTGCTGTGATGGACTGGCAGCCAGGCCTGGCGCTGTCCACTTTAATGCCACAGAATGTTTTCTTGCCCTCGCACAGTAAAAATGTCAACACCAACTCAGTCCAGATGGTCAGGAAATATTGTGTAAGCCAAATAATTTCACTGGCACATTTATCTGCTGGTATAAAGGTCATGTTTTAAACTAAATTTAGAGATGCAACCATAGGCATGGCAGCTAAATAAAGATATACTGTGTTGGTGTCCTGAGTGAAATAAGGCAACGCAAAGCTTGAACTGTGCACATGTGCTCCTGAGAAATTACCTACTACAACTGCAATTGCTTACATGGTTTCCTCTTAAATGAAAATGGGCAGTGTGATTGATTTTCTTAAATTCCTCTCAACAGTTATTGGACGACAGTCAATACCATCAAATGCAGTTGCACCGACAGAAAATGCCTGAGCCGCAGGTTTTAGCCAATTCATCTGTGGAACCAAAGTTACTCCCTGAAAGAAATATGCATTGATAAAAACGAGCCAGTGGTGAAAATAGAAAAGTAGTGTGTGGAGTGCTGTGTGATCAGATAATGATCACAGAATTTTAGTTACGGTAAAATATTGAGACATTATTTGCCCCAGGAGAAAAGTGGATAATCAGCACCATCCTTTTAAATGACTCTCTATCCTCATTTAGTCGCATTTATCTGTGCTCATTTTCTTAATTACTGATGAAAATAGTTGTGGTGAGACATCGGGATCTGTAGCAGCTCAGTGCCTTTGCTCAAGGGTTTGATATTCTTGAGTGGTTAAGTGCTCGTATAGTACATTTAGCAATTAATATTGATTTATCAAGTATTAAAGTAAATTGCGTGCAATCTTTAAGTTGAAAAAGAACAAGGTTTTGGCAGGCATGGCATTAACATGTTTGATTTCAATCTGGGAAAAAACCCCAATGGCTCAAACATCACATGTGACATACTGAATAGTGACATAGATTATTTAACCTGCTGCAGAGCACACTTCTCTCCTCAGATGAAAGCTGTTAGGAAAAACACTACAGGACAGACACTTTTTCAGCTTGATTTGCTCTCATTTGGCACTCATGCATGTGATTCATTCTTTACCGGAAATACAGGGGGCATAACACTTCCACTACCGCTCTGATGAGTGTGTTTTTTTACACTGTGAGTTTTATTCATTTGGGCGGACCCCTGAAGCCCAGTGTTGAATGATTTGAAGGGATTTACTGAAATGCTGCATGACTGATTTTCAGTAAAAATGTGAGGGGAACTCCTGAGACCATATTAATATTATTTCAGACGAAATGCTCCGTATCTATAAATAGTCTGTTTCCTTTGTCTTCTGTCATTCTTAAAGCAGGTATAATCAACATTTTTGTTATAACAATGGATCAAATATGACTAATGTGAAAGGGGTCACAATCACAATTATCACCTGAATTTTCAGTCCCCCTCAACTCTACAGAGGGTTTTAGTGACTTTCAGTCCATTGTATTGGTTTTCCAGCCCTAATGTTTATGTTGGTTCTGGTTCATGCTCACTGCTCTCAAAGCAGCTTTTTTTCTACAGTGGCCCTGAGAGCTCAAGGCACTGCAACTGAAGAAAAGACATGCAAATAGACAAATACGCTGCAAATTCAGAAAACATCTTCATCAATTTGACAACACATGCACTGCAAATACACACAACACAACAGAAGTGTTTCCAGAGGACACTAAAAAACAACTGTGACTTTTGAAGTTTAAAGCATTCAACAACAAGTGTGTCCCAGCCA